>NC_137688.1:30646271-30778771 GCF_963989245.1 Nansenia antarctica
TGTGTGTGTGTGTGTGCATATTTGTGTGTGTGTGATTGTGTGCGTGTGCATATTTGTGTGCGTATCACAGAGAGAGTGAGAGTGAGAGAGAGGGCATGTACAGGCAGGTATAGTATAGGCAAGTATAGTGTTTTTCCTCGAGTTTTACAGTTAGGTCCATATATATTTGGACTCTGTCAGAATTTTAGTTATTTTAGCTGTTTACCAAAACATATTCAAGTCACAGTTATATAATGAATATGGGCTTAAAGTGCAGACTCTCAGCTTTAATTTGAGGGTATTCACATCCACATTGGAGGAAGGAATTACAGCTCTTTAATATGTGGCCCCCTATTTTTCAAGGGTCCAAAAGTCATTGGACAATTGAATCAACAGCTGTTTCATGGACAGATCTGGGCTATTCCTTTATTTCTTTATCAGTTAAGCAGGTAAAAGGTCTTAGTAGCATTTGAGTGGCAAACGTGTGGCATTTGCATTTGGAATCTGTTGCTGCACAACATGCGGTCAAAGGATGTCTAAATGCCAGTGAAACAGGCCGTCCAGTGAAACAGGCCATCCTTAGGCTGCAAAAACAAACAAACCCAAAAAAATCCATCAAAGAGATAGCAGGAATATTAGGAGTAGCCAAATCAACAGTTTGGTACATTCTGAGAAAAAAAAGAACGCACTGGTGAGCTCGGCACCACAGAAAGCGTGTGTGTGCGTGTGCTCGTTTCATGCACGTGACCTCTCCTCCGCCCTCCTGCAGGTGACACCATCCCTCCAGAGGCGGTTCTCCATTTTGACGTTCTGCTGTTGGACGTGTGGAACCCTGAGGACCAGGTGCAGATCAACACCTACCACACCCCCTCGGACTGTTCTAGAAAGGTGGAGGTCTCCGACTACGTCCGCTACCACTACAACGGAACCCTCTTGGACGGAACCCTCTTTGACTCCAGGTGAGACACAAACTCACTGAAGAAATCAAACAGGCCCAAACCCTTAAAATATTTAAATCTAAGCTAAAAACCTTCATGTTTTGCACCAGTTATGATTAAACACAAACACTTCTATCAATGTCTTTTTTCCATTAACTATTTACTTTTTAAATGTTTTATCTATTTACTTCTTATATTTGCTTTTATTCATTGTAAAAAAAAAAATCTTATGCTCCTCTTGCTGTATTTTTAAATAATGTATGTAAAGCACTTTGAATTGCCCCTGTTGTATGAAATGTGCTATACAAATAAACTTGCCTTACTGTTCCTCTCTCACTTCTTCTCTCTACTCTCACCCCTCTCCTCCTCTCCTCTCCTCACCCATCTCTCCTCTCCTCTCAACTCACCCCTCTCTCCTCTCCTCCTCTCACTCCTCACCTCCTCTCCTCTCTCCTCATCCCTCTCTCCTCTCCTCACCCCTCTCTCCTCTCCTCACCCCTCTCTTCTCTCCTCACCCCTCTCTCCTCTCCTCATCCCTCTCTCCTCTCCTCACCCCTCTCTCCTCTCCTCATCCCTCTCTCCTCTCCTCTCACCCCTCTCTCCTCTCCTCATCCCTCTCTCCTCTCCTCTCACCCCTCTCTCCTCTCCTCTCATCCCTCTCTCCTCTCCTCTCCTCTCACCCCTCTCTCCTCTCATCCCTCTCTCCTCTCCTCATCCCTCTCTCCTCTCCTCTCATCCCTCTCTCCTCTCCTCTCATCCCTCTCTCCTCTCCTCTCATCCCTCTCTCCTCTCCTCTCACCCCTTCCCCCCTGCAGCCACACTCGTCTGCGTACGTACGACACGTACGTTGGGATTGGCTGGCTGATAGCCGGTATGGACCAGGGGCTGCTGGGGATGTGTGTGGGAGAGAAACGCATCGTCACCATGCCCCCGTCCATGGGCTACGGAGATAACGGAGACGGTGAGTGCAGGGTTAGGGTTAGGGTTAGGGTTAGGGTGAGTGCAGGGTTAGGGTTAGGGTTAGGGTTAGGGTGAGTGCAGGGTTAGGGTGAGTGCAGGGTTAGGGTTAGGGTGAGTGCAGGGTTAGGGTTAGGGTGAGTGCAGGGTTAGGGTTAGGGTTAGGGCTAGGGTTAGGGTGAGTGCAGGGTTAGGGTTAGGGTGAGTGCAGGGTTAGGGTTAGGGTTAGGGTTCCACAGGTCCTTGAAATCCTTGAAAGTTTGTGAATTTGAGAAAAAAGAATCAAGGTCTTAAAACGTTTTTGAAAATAGACATGGGTCATTGAAAGTGCTTGAATTCCCCCTTCTCTCTCTCTCTCTCTCTCTCTCTCTCTCTCTCTCTCTCTCTCTCTCCCCCCAAAAATATATTCAAAAATGTTTTACTTAGCTCATCAACTAGTATAGTAAATAAGTCTCTGTATTGCTTAACTTTACACATATTTCACAATATATTGTTTTGCTGTGCTGTGGTAGAGAAGGCAAGAGACCATCTAGTGTTCGCACATTCAAGCCTCTCTTTTTAATTGTTGTCTGTGAGCGGATAGTAACTCCAGTGGTCAAAACACGGTCCTGGAGAACTACCTGGCATGAAAGCGTAAGTCCCAGCCCAGGACTGATACGTCTGAATCACATCATGGAGACTTAGTCCCCCTGACCAGTGGAGGATGATTGGGGGTAGAAATCAGAGGACAGGCTCATTGTAAATATATGGAATATAATAAGGAATGGTATCAAACATTCCTCATACCGTTCCATGCATTACAATGACCCCCGTCCTCCGAACATCTACTTCCACCATCAGGAGGAGATGTCATTCCTCACCAGAGGAGCAGCATGACTCTCGGTCCAGACACTTGTGATCTCCTGCCTTGACTATCGCAACGCGCTCCCCGCCTCCGCCGTCAGACCTCTGCAGCTCGTTCAGAATGCTGCTGCCTGTCTGGTGTTCAACCTCCTCAAATTCTCTCATGTCACCCCCCTGTGACATTGCACCCTCCACTGGCTCCCAGTATCACATTCAAGACCCTGGTGCTCGCCTACCGGGTGGCAAAGGGAACAGCCCCCGCTTTGGATAAAGGCGTCCGCTGATGCCAAAAATAGAAATGTAAATGTTCTGCCAGCTTCCACTGCATTTCTGTTGTAGTTGCATATCAGACCACAGGGGGGCAGTGGTACACAGCAGGGGCTTATCCAACAGGAGAGTAGCAGATAAAGATATAACATGCTGAAGCGATACCCTCCTAACCCTCCTCCATCCTCCCTCCATCCCTCTCTTTCTCTTCCTGTAAGAAGTGATATCCCAAAACAGACCTCTTTTTTGTCGTTATTCTTTTGAACGTCCTCAACCTTTAGTTTACTATTGTTTCCATCCATCCATCCATCCATCCATCCCTCCCTCCACCCTTCTCTCTCTCTCTCTCCCTGTAGGTAGTGACATCCCCGGCCAGGCGTCGCTGGTGTTTGACGTGATCCTATTGGACCTCCACAACCCCAGAGACAGCATCAGCGTGTCCAACCAGGAGGTGCCGGAGACCTGCGCCAGGAAGACCGCCGAGGGAGACTTCGTACGCTACCACTACAACGGATCACTGCTGGACGGGACCTTCTTTGACTCCAGGTGAGAGATGGGTGTGTGTGTGTGTGTGTGTGTGTGTGTGTGTGTGTGTGTGTGACTGTTTGTGAGACACAGAGAGAGACAGAGAGAGACAGAGAAAGAGAGAGAGATAGGGAATGAGAGGGAGGTAGGGGAGAGGTCACAAGGATTGAGAGAGATGGGGGGAGGAATCAGATGTGCCAGTGCTGGGCTGAAACTAAAAGCTCTCCAGCCTCCTCCAGACCTCCAGACCTCCAGACCTCCAGGGTGGGGAGCCTGTGGGGCATCATGGTATCACAGTATTACCGTGTGTAGGGATTCCTACTTCGGCCACTAGGTGGCAGCATTACCTTGTGTAGGGATTTTCCCAGACAGAGGCTCTGACAGTTCAATTGCAGCCCTGGGAAGAGTAGAGCATGCACATACACAAGCTCTTCAAAGATCGATTGTACATTCAAAAGGGATAAGGGGGGAGGGTTATTTGACGGTATTTGTGAAGATGTTGGTTTCACCATTTAGAAATGACAACACTTTATAGCTGGTGAAAGGGGGATCAAGTCGGCAACCGAGTTAATGTTCAGACTTTTATTCTGGAACATGTAACTCACCGAATCCTTTGGATTGCAATATTTTGGCTTGACTAGCCAGTATGTCATTGATTTTCAACAACTTTTCAGTAAAACAATGTTTTTTGAATCAATTCTCTTTTAAAGGTGATTTGAAATAAATTCAATCACCACCTTAAATGCTTACATTTTCCAGTCCAATTTATTTTATTTTTTTCAGAATAAAAGTCAGATTATTTGGTCGGTTGCCAATTTGTTCCCCCTTTCACCAGCTGCCGTCACATATAAACCCCTCAAAAAAAGTTTGGAAACGTTATTTCAGTCGATTCTTCCTCCCCTTTAATAATACCAATTGTGACACAGCCCAATGAAAAGGGCTACCTGTAGGCGAAATCATTTTTCTGTTTTTTACATGTGCTTAAACTACAGATTGTAAGCTTTCAAATGATGCATCATACATTGAAATCGGAAACAAATTGAAGACGACATGAGTATTTGAAAGTTGCTACACCGGAAATCACTAAGCACAGAAAATCCCCATCAAAGATAATGAATCCCCATCAAACAACAAGAAACGAAGTCATTGTGTTATAGATTACACTTATTTAATGAACGTAAAACTGTTCGGAAAAATAACGAGTGGGTACTTCACATCTTCGAGTTGAATGTTAGCTAAAAAAACGAAAATCTGAAAGAAAAAAAAAAAAACTTTAAAGACGAATTTGACGTCTTTCTCATTTCCGAGAGGTGTCCAGAAACACCAGGAGCAGTCACAATTGGTATTGTATTTTATAGCGTTGGAAAGCCTGATTAGAGGTACAACTTGTAAGGATCATGCTTTCGTGGAATGAGTAACACAGCTAAACGTGTGGGTAGCGGCCCAACATTTTTTGCCAAAATCCCTTGCAATATTCTTCTGTTGGTATTCACTCTTGTTTTGAGCTTCAAGTGCTGGCAGGTGTATGCCAGTCACAGGTGTGTGAATGGCACCTGAATGGCACCTAATTGACAGGAATGATATTCTGGAGCCAGTGGCGATCCCATATCTCCAGAATCTGGGACCTAACTCCATCCTCCAGGAGGACAATGCTCGCCCCCACAGAGCCAGGATCATCACAGAGCACTTCCAGAATTTGGGAGTGGAGAGGGTGGAATGGCCTGCCGTGAGTCCAGACCTCAACCCAATTGAACACTTGTGGGATCAGCTTGGGTGCTGTACGTGCCAGAGTGACCAACGCAACCATGTTGGCTGACTTGCGGCAAATCCTAGTTGAGAAATGGGATGCCGTCCCACAGCAGTGTGTGACCAGGCTGGTGACCTGCATGAGGAGGTGCCAAGCTGTTGTGACTGCGTATGGATCTTCCACACGCTACTGAGGGCCCTGACAGTGTAAAATGAATAAAGTGTAAAAATGGCCAATATGTGTTGTTTTTTCCTTATTACTGTGGGAGAGTGCAATCATCCAATCCACCAAGCAACTCAAAACGAGAGTGAATACCAACAGAAGAATATAGGGGATTTTGGCAAATATTTTTGGGCCGCTACCCACACGTTTAGCTGTGTTGCTCATTCCACGAATGCATGATCCTTACAAGTTGTACCTCATTGTAAAGGTGACTAATCAGGCTTTCCAACGATATAAAATACAATATCAATTGGTATTATTAAAGGGATAATCAACCAAAGAATAATCAACCAAAATAACGTTTTTTGAGGGGTTTATTTCCCTTATCCAACACAGTTAAATGCAGAAGTAGCTACTCTATCATGACCTTTGAACATCCTGTGTGGAGGATGCTGTTTTGGTGAGTTCCTGTCAGCTGACACCAGGGGAGGTAGAAATCGGAGGACAGACTTGTACTTGGAGGATTATTACAGTGAACCCGTCCGCCAGCCTCCCCTGGCTGACATACTGTGACTTCCTGTCTGCTGGCTTGTGGTTTCATCTTTTATCTTGCAGCATCGGTGCACACAAGTGTCTTAGTTTTTTGCCACCAGCTGTTTATTAACTGGTGAATAACACCAAATTATCTCCCCCCCTTCCCCACCCCACCCATAATGTCACCACCCTACCACCACAATGTTTCTGACTATATAAATGTGTGTTTCTGACTATATAAATGTGTTTGTTTACAGCTACTCTCGTAACCATACATATGACACGTATGTTGGGAAGGGCTACGTGATCGCTGGCATGGACATGGGGCTGATAGGGGTCTGCACCGGGGAGAGACGGACCATCACCATCCCCCCACACCTCGGCTATGGGGAGGAGGGCACAGGTGTGTGTGTGTGTGTGTGTGTACGTGTGTGTGTGTGTACGTGTGTGTGTGTGTGTGTGTGTGTGTGTGTGTGTGTGTGTGTGCGCATGTGTGTGTAAATGCACGTGTGTGTTTGTGTGTGTGAGACTGCATTGAAGGTTGATGTTGATTACTTGTGAAACGTAATCATTGGTCTACTTTGTTGTAAATATTTGTAATGATGATTTGTGATAGTGAAGTAGAATAGAAAGTAGAATCAAGACAACGTATCAGATCTGGGCTCCTACAGAGGCCTGCACACACATCAGTGGTCAAACATGGAATGAGCAATGACCTGGAATCAAGCCAGTTTAGATAAACAGTATGGTTAGCTGACGTTACATTACATTTACATTTTTGGCATTTAGCAGCAACTTCCAAAGCAACTTACAATCAATATACATTTGACTAAGCAAGTGAATCATCAATCCACCAGTCATAGGAGGAAGAGTAATCTAGCTCAGGCCCGGGGCCATTGGCAGTCTCTATTATTATATATATATTTTTTAAATATATAGACACTGTAGAACAGAGAAACAGTAGTGGGGCCAGTAGAAGTCAGTAGAAGTTAGTAAGAAATACATGACTTAAGTAAATACATGACTAAAGTAAATACATTACTTATTTGGTTACTTTGCCCCAGTTGTTCAAAACTATTCATCTGGATCAGAATGATCCCGATTCTTTTCTCTGATCAAGGATCAGATCAAACTGGCTGGTTTCCCCTATACAACTCCAAATCAGCCAGATAGATCTGATCCTGGATCATTCTGATCCACATTAAACTTTTTGAACAACTGGGCCCAGAGGACCAAAAGTGGCCAGTTGCCATGTCTAGGGTTGGGTACCGTTTGGGTTTTATCCGGTACCGGTACCTAACCGATACTTTAAAAACGGTACCGGTACCAAAACGGTACTTAATTCGGTACTTTTGATTTTTTTAAATGACATATATATATATATATATATATATACATATATAATAATAACACGGTCGACAACATTAAACAGCTTTTCACTTTTGTATTGCTGAGGCACAATATATATATTAGTTAAATATACACTCAAATTAAAATAAATGAAAATAAAACTCCTGAGTCTTGGGGACTCCATTAAGCTGGGGGTGCCTATCGTTGGTACTGATGTCGAATACGAGTACACACTTGTTCGGCAGCCCCTCAAGGACATCAGAATATTCTTAGAAAAGGGATCTAGTGAAGAGGCCTGCATAGCCCCCAGAACCAAGAGGAAATATAACTCTGATAAACTGGAGCCCTCCACCTCGTCAAAATCCAAACTCTGTTGCCGCTCAGCTACTACTACTCCCCTCCCCCTCTCTGGTCCATGATACATGACGATTGATTTTTCAGACACAGTAGTAGGATAAGGACAGTACCCGAATATCAAGAGATCCCCGATCATGTTGTCCTCCTCGCAGAGACGCAGCCACACATCCGCACAACGTCATCAACAGACGCGTCGAATCCTGGAGTGCACTGTCCAATCAAAGGCTTGCGTTCGTAAACTCGCTCTGAGAGCGTCGCAGCGCACACTGGGCCCGACGTCATAAGGGGAGCAAGTCATTTGATTGGACAGAAGGCATTCCACGAGTGGTGATCAGAATTCCAGAACGAGTTTACTGAACGCACCCATAAGTCGAGCGTCGCGTTACGCCAACCCGCTAGCGGAAGTTGCTATTAGCAACCTTCTCGTTATCCTTCCGTACTCGCTGCTTTCACTGAGTGGAAATTTAACAGGCGATGTGACGTCGCGAGATAGAAAAGTACCGAAATGAGGCACCGAAATCTCCTTTGCGATTCGGTACGGGTACATACCGAATGTAAAGTAACCGGTACCTACCGGTACCGATTTTCGGTACCCAACCCTAGCCATGTCAGGAAGTTCCTCATATCAATATTATTTCTCTGACTCTCTCATCTACCCTTTCTTTGCCCACCTCCCTTTCATTCCACCTCCCTCCCCCCCCTCTCTCTCCTTCCCTCCCTCTCTCTCTCCCTCCCTCCCATCTCTCCCTCTCTCTCTCAGGTACAAAGATCCCAGGTTCGGCAGTGTTAGTGTTTGACATTGTCATTGTAGACTTCCACAACCCTTCGGACTCGGTAGAGCTCATCACCACCTTCAAGCCGGAGGCCTGTGAGACGCTCACTAAGAAAGGGGACTTCGTCAAATATCACTACAACGCCTCACTGATGGACGGCTCACACATCGACTCCACGTGAGTACACATCGGCTACAGTGGGGCAAATAAGTATCTGATCCAACAATGACCGCACAACATACAGCCAATGCAACAAAAGAGTGGCTGAAGAAGAAGCACATTAAGGTCATGGGGTGGCCTAGTCAGTCTCCGGACCTTAATCCTATAGAAAATATGTGGAGGGAGCTGAAGCTTCGAGTTGCCAAGCGACAACCTCCAAACCATAAGGATTTGGAGAGGTTCTGCAAAGAGGACTGGACCAAAATCCCTCCTGAGATGTGAACAAACCTGGTGACCAACTACAAGAAACGTCTGACCTCTGACCTGTGCTTGCCAACAAGGGTTTCTCCTCCAAGTTCTAAGTCATGTTTTGCTAGGGGATCAAATACGTATTTCCCTCGATCAAATGCAAATCAATTTATACCTTTTTTGGTTGATATTCAGTCTCTCATTGTTAAAATAAACCTACCATTAAAATGATAGACCGTGAATTTTTTGTGAGAGGATAAACTTACAAAATCAGCAGGGGATCAAATACTTATTTCCCCCACTGTATATACAGTATATATATACAGTATATATATATATATATATATATATACACACACACACACACGCACACACTCAAAGAGGGAAATTCCTTACTTCTCTTTCTCTCCCTGTCTCTGTCTTTCTGTCTCTCTCTCTCTCTCTGTCTCTCTCTCTCCCTCTCTATTTCTCTCCCTCTCTCTCCCTCTCTCTCCCTCTCTCTCTCTCAGGTACAACTATGGGAAGACATACAACATAGTCCTGGGGTCCAACCAGGTAGTTCCTGGGATGGAGGAGGGGCTAAAGGGAATGTGTGTCGGAGAGAAGAGACACCTGGTCGTTCCTCCACACCTGGCCTATGGAGAGAGAGGAGTGGGTGAGTCTCACACACACACACACACACACACACACACACACACACACACATACACACACACACACACACACACACACACACACACTGACTCCATGTCGCTAAGTGTGTATATTCATATGATATGTGTGTGTGTGTGTGTGTGTGTGTGTGTGTGTATAGACGGGGAGGTGCCGGGCAGTGCCGTCCTAGTGTTTGACATTGAGATGATGGACATGGAGGAGGGACTTCCTGACGGCTACATGTTCATCTGGAACGGCGACGTAGCAGCTGACCTCTTCACTGAGATGGACATGAACAAGGACCTGCAGGTGGAGCCCTCTGAGGTACGCATCACCTCATCTGACTCCCAAGTCATTTCATCAACACTATGGGCAAAGAACTGTTGAGTTTGTGTTGATTAGAGAAGGTGTCATGGGAGAATAAATCAAATGAGGCTTTAATAATAATGTAAACATCAAATTATTACTAGACTAATACATCATAGAGGAATGTTACATGCTACACTCCTGGTAAATGAGAGAGAGAGACAGGGACAGAGAGAGAGAGACAGAGAGAGACAGAGAGAGACAGACAGAGAGAACGAGAGAGAGAAAGAGAGAGAGGCCTGAATACTACTGAGCAAACCAAGAGAAGGATGTTCCTCAACATTCTGTTTTTATACCCGTCTTCCAACCATAAGTAATTATATGAAGAGCTGTTGTCTCCTTCTTCCCTGCACTACGAACTACCACCACGAACTACCATAATAAGTGTTAGCTACTGTTAAATGCTATATTCGGATTCAGCCTGGTTGTAAGGCAGGTAATGCTAACCCAGCGCTAGTTCAACAGACCGTAGTAGACTTCAGACACAAAGTGACACAGAGTCAAAAGAGCTCAGTTTTCTTGCGCAAGGAGAGCGATTCAGAGAGACCATGTTAAGGGTCAGTCAAAGTCGATCTGCTCTTTCGCTCTTCCAAGTCAGCCTTTATTGTAACACGAATGGAAAAGGGGCAGGCAAAGCAGTTTCATGGGAAAGCACCTTAACATAAACAGTTTGATTGGAATGTTCAGCTTAACATATACATTCTCATGGAAATGTACAGCTTAATATAAACAGTTCCATGGAATGCTCAGCCCAACACAAACATTCCCATGGAAATGTACCTTAACATAAATAGTTCCATAGAATGCTCAGCCCAACACAAACATTCTCATGGAAATGTACAGCTTAAATATAAACAGTTCCATGGAATGCCCAGCCCAATATAAACAGTTCCACCGCTGGGCTCCTGGATAACACAACGCCAGGAAGCGGAGGCCCTATAAGGAGTGGAAAGATGAGCAAGAGAATACACAGCCCAGCGCACAGGGTGCACAAAGCTCACACAGTGATACAGAATTATACAGAGTATCCTCTTTCCAACATTTATATCTTTTATGAAAACATCGTCCAACTCTATCATTTAACATTTATGAAAACATCGTCTTAACCCTAACAATAAGACAATCTCAATAATGCATCTTGTTCTTCAGTTGTATTCGCATTAAAAACTGTACCTTTGATAGGTTTGAATTGTGTTTTCATGATGTTGTGGATGTTTGTTGAGGAGTACATTTTGAAGAGTGCATGTACTCTGTAAATTTCTGTTCTATTTCTGTGAGTTCCCCAGCTCCGACCTTGTGCAGTTTGCTGCCGCACAAACTTACAAGCTCATCATTCTACAAAACCTTATCTTCTATCCCAGCCTGGGTAGTCTCCCCTTCCTGACATTGTGTTGTCAGAGGGGCCCTGTCGTAAATGTCCATGAAACCCCCTCCTCCTGAACATGTGTGTTCCTGTCATTGTGTTGTCTGAGTCGCCCAGCAGAGAAACTGCTTATGATAACTTTCCCATGAAAAGTGTTTTTACTAACGCTGCACTTCCTCATGAAAAACTGTCTCCTCCTTTTCCATTTCTGTTTTGAGAATAAAAGACCTGCTCACGGGAGAAAAGATTAGTCTGAATCCGGAGTCTCTAGGGGAGACTTCGCATTCATTCTCCTTGCAAGAAAATAATAATCATGATGAATTCCGTGTCTCTTTGTTGTTTAAAGTCTACTACGGTCTGTTTGAACTAGCGATGGGTTAGCATGGCCTGCTTTACAAACAGGCTGACCAGAATATAGCATTTAACCCTATTACAACCGAACAACCTTTATTTAGTAATTCATTATTACTAAAGCAAGTGGAAGATAAAAAAAACTAATTTCCTCTCCCACCCCCACTCTCTGTAGTTCTCTGACTACATCCTGCGGCAGGTCAACGAGGGCAAAGGTCGCCTGGCCCCGGGCTTTGACCCCAACCGCATCATCGAGAACATGTTCTCCAACCAGGACCGCAACGGGGACGGCAAGATCACCGAAGCTGAGTTCAAACTAAAGGCTGACGAGGCCGTCCATGATGAGCTATAAGTGGGGAAGTCGAAAGGGTGGAGTCCGGTGTGGGTGGGAGGGTGATGGGGTGGGGGGGGGGGGGGGGGGGGGAGGAGGGGAGGGGAGGGAGGGAGGTCAGAAAGGACGGAGGTGGGGGAAGGATAGTCATGGGGGTCAGATGTATAGAGTTAAGAATTCGACGGTCAGGTGAGGTGGGAAAGGAGAGGAAGCCGCGTTTGAGCGTTGGGACGAAGCCCCACATTTCTGTTATGAGAAGAGGCCAAAGTTAGAGAGGACAGGGAAGTGTCCCCTCTGTTGTTACGGTGATGATGATGATGATGATGATGATGATGATGATAATAATGCTAATGTACCTTTGTTTACCTCTGGCATCACTGAGTGCTTTTATTGTTTTGTAATGAAGTTTGTTTTGATGGGTGTTACTTTATGTGCCTTTACGACACCAGCCTCTCATGTCTAAGAGAACAGGTGCCTCTCCATGCATCTTCTGTCCCTCCTGATTTCAAGCGCAAGAGACAGAGAGAGAAAGAGTAACCGAACTGTTGTTTTTCTCTCGTTTTTTATTGGTCTAACTTTAGTTTTTTCGTTTGGTTATTCTTCGTGTCCATTTTGTGTCTTCAGTAATCACTATGGAGTCCGGGGAGAGAGAGAGAGAGAGAGAGAGAGAGAGAGAGAGAGAGAGAGAGAGAGAGAGAGAGAACGCGTTTGTCTGAAACAATACAGTGACGTCACATGTCAACGTACACACCAACAATCAGTCAATGTGTCTTTAGTCTATTTATTTTTTTTAGAATAAAACGCTATTATCCTGGATGACCAGAGTGTGGTATGGCAGTATTATTCGGCTGAATTATTTGTGTTTGAACACAAAGGTCGATGGAGTGTTGCTCCAGGTGGTGTATTTCTGTTGCTTGTTTCGATACATTCGTTATACATTGGTTGTTACTTTGTCAGTTCATGCTTTGTCACTACATCACACGACCCCATCCCCCCCCCCCCCCCCCCCCCTCCCCATCCAACTGGAAAGTCCCCGCTCTGGTCTGCAGGTCCCATGACGGTGGACATGACGGGCTTCTGCTTACGCCTCGGTTTTGCTTCACTGCCAACTGCCACCGTTCACCTGCCTCCGGTCGTGTGTGAGGGAGGGGGGGGGGTTCACCTGCCTCCGGTCGTATCCGAGGGAGGGGGGGGTTGTATAGGAGGCCCTGTACTGAAGGATAAACAGGAGTCTGGTTCCCTACGAAGGGTCCCTGGCTGTGAGCTCCAGGGTGACCTCCAGGCTCCCTCTGGGGCCTGTAAGGTTCCTGATAGTCTTCAGGGTCATTTTGGTGATGACCCCTTTGTGAAGTGGATGGGCAGCCCTTGGCCTCTAGCCCGAGGTCTAATTTTAGGTCTAGTCTCTAGAGAGTACCGGTTCGCTCCACTTGAGGTTTCCACCTCCTTAACACTTACACCAATAGCCAATCACAGTCATTCTACTGCCCTTACACTAGCCAATCACAGTCATTCTACTGCCCTTACGCTACACTGAAGCAACATGACACCGTAGGGCCACAGATCCTTGGTGTTATTATGTGTTTGTTAGCTCTGTCACCCCTCACCTCCTCCTCCCCCCCACTGCTCTGTAGGCCACACATGACTCCTGTTATGGCTTCGCTGAGGTGTGTGTGCGCACGTGTTTGTGTGTTTGTGTGTGTGTGCGTGTGTGTGTGTGTGTGTGTCGGCATGCGTGAGTGTGTGTGGGTTACCAATGAGTTTGTTTTATATCTTTTTGTGCCTCTGTTTTGTGTGAGAGATGGTTCATAATGATGTGATACTGTAAATGTGTGAATTTAAAAGTCAATCAAATAAATGCACATTTCCAACCTTTTACTCACTGAGACCTGGCTGTACTTTTCTGGATGGGGGCTGAGTTGGACCGGAGCTCAGGCTTGAACCATCCTCCTGAGTGTTTAGATGGTAGATTATGGCGTTAGATTTAAGTGTCACATGTGTAGATATTAACTGCGCGCACAAATTCAAGTATGGCGTCTCCTGGGTCCTCTTAATCAGACGGTTTTGAGGTTTGGTTCATAAATAAGTTACATTTCTACATGCATTTGATATATTAAGTGTTTGTTGTTGTTTTTTTCTGGATCTTATACAGTTGATATTATTGCTCATTCTATTCCATGCATTACAATAGGCTGTCCTCCCATTTCTACCTCCACCAGCCTTCCCTGGTCATGACCCTTCATAACAGATACAACAAAGTATTACTTTGCTTAAGTGTGTATGCAGGAATTTCTGATCGGATCTCATCTAACTTACTCACTTAATCATTGTTGTCTTCGGGGGGGGATAGGTTGCCTGCAACAATATTCTTTTGCCAGAATTGTGCTCTGTCCTAATACTCTACCTTGGGGACCTTTAGACAAGACATCACAGATGACGGTGGGCTTATTGTATTTTGCCCCAAATTCCTGACTTGTGAATCAGTGGACACAGCCGCCATACCATGACCTGACCAGCAGATGACATTATGGAGCTGCTGTATCGACTGCATCGATAGATAGATCGCCACTTTTTCAGACACAATTGTGTTGAATGTGTCAATGGTAAATGGACTGCACTTAAATAGCGCCTTTATCCAAAGCGCTTTACAACGGCCTCTCATTCACCCATTCACACACATTCGCACACCAATGGCATGCAAGGCGCCAGCCCACTCACTGGGAGCAATTTTGGGGTTCAGTGTCTTGCTCAAGGACACTTCGACATGTGGCCAGCCGGGGCTCGAACCGCCGATCTGCCAACCTTGCGATCATTAGACAGCGGCTCTACCTCCTGCGCCACAGCCGCCCCAATGCGTCGAAAGCTTTGTTTCCCCCATCACTAACAACTACTGGATTGATAGAGATAGTGTTGTGTCTTCTTAAGTTGCTTGTTGGATATTAATCAAGAATATACTTCTGAGTTTTAAGACTATTTATTTAAACAAAAGACAGAGTTACAAGTTGAATGATGCTGTTTGTTGGTGGTCAGGAGCTGTGGTGATCAGGTCTATTTATCAACAATTAATTTTAATTTTTAATTAATTAATTTAATTTTTTAATTGTAATTTTTTAATCAACAACAATATGTAAATACAGTTCCAAACAATGGCCCTATCACATTCACTGCAGAGCTGCTTCAGGTGTGAAAGAGGGGCACTCACATATGTCACTCTGGCCTAATGTTGTTCCAGGTTAAAGGTCAGGGCAGATTCACAGGAAGTCATCCTAACTGATATCTAACACCTAACACCTGAACCACACACGCATGGCACATGAGCTAATTGCTTTGTCATTCATTGGTGGGACTGGTTAATTCGATGTGAAAAGCACAACCTACTGAAAAGTATTGGCGGGGAGTCGACCACAAAAGAGTCGACTGCAAAAATCATACACAACCAACTGTAAAGTAGTGGTGGAGAGTCGACCCCAAAAGAGTCAACTCTCGACATTTTGAAGTCTCTGAGTCAGAGTCGACTCATTCTGTAGTAAAGTGCATTTAAGAACTGACTCCTCCCCCGCGCGGAGAAACGGCCTCCAGTTCGAATAAGCTCTGAAGTTTAACCGCGTCAGAACTTTTGTCGTTTGCTGTTCGCTTGATGTAGGTAACTGGACAGTCTAAGCTAGCCTATTTCTGACTTGGCTGTTGGCATACTACTATCAAAACTAACACAATAACTGCAGAATCTGGAAGAACATGTAGGCTATTCATCGTGTTGGATGCGAAGTCCATCGAGTTGGATGCGAAGTCCCTGACAGAAAGCGAAAGTTTTCCTGATAGCCTACAAATAATTGTTCCGTTTCCAGATGCAGCAGTCCATATAAACTAGACCTACCTGGCTTCCCTAGACCACGGACACGGACTACACCTCCATACACCTTTTCATAGATATCTAGTTTCAGTAGAAAGACGCAATTTGGACGGATTCTGGCGAAGAAAACGGAACTCCCTCAAGAATGGAGCCTCCAAGGCTCTCCTGTCAGGTGAGCAGTGATGGAGTGTGGGAATCTGTTTTATTTTGGTGAATACCTTATCTCTTAATCTAGGCCAACAATGATATTTGCATTAGGATTTACCAACATATTAAATTCATGGTGCTAATGAATGGTGCTAACTCACCCTGCCAAGTGAGGTGTGGCAGTGGAGGCTGCTGGAGGCAGAACTCGGAGGACTGGCTGGTTGTGATGCATGGAAGGAACGGATTTAAGAATCGTATTGTAGGTCTTGTCCAGTACAGCTTGGAAGTTACAATACGAAGGGTAGGTAAGGGAATTTGACTATGTATTGGTAATGGCAAACCATATATTAATATTAATAATCTGACTCCCAAGTCAATTAACACCATGTGCTAAGAATGGTTGAGGTTGTGTTGATTAGGTGCAATATTAGTCAAGTTACTTAGAATACATAAAATTAGGTTTTAATAATACTGTAATACTCATTATCTTATGCAAAGATTACTCTTCCTGTGGTCCACACAAAACATATAGCAAAGATTTACATTTACATTTTACATTTTTGGCATTTAGCAGACGCCTTATTCCAAAGCGACTTACAATCAATACATTTGAATACTAAGCATGTGAATCAGCAATCCACCATTCGTTGCAGGAAGAGTAATCTAGCTCGGCCCGGGGCCACTGATAGAAGGAAAAACCTTCTCCCTATCACCTTCTACTAAAACTTTTTTTTTTCTTTTTTTTTTTCTGGAGAAACTGAGAAACAGTACAAGGGGGGCAATAGAAGTTCTTAGGGACACAGTAGAGGGGAAAGCGGGTGTCTTAGGAGACGTAGTGGTGAGGGTCAGAAGATGTCTCAGGAGGAGCAGTTAAGATGTAACCTGATGAATGACATCAGCATACATAACAAGACGTATAACAAAGGAGAAGATTCAACATACCTATCAAATGAGAAAAATAATAATCAAATAAATAAGTCAGCAATGCTCACAGCCTCTGCTTTTGCATCACAAAAACACATAACCAGGGATGAAAGAATCTCAGAAAGGGATGAAAGAATCTCATGAATGTCTCCCCCTTCTGTATCAAACACACGTTTGATACCATTCCTCATTCCATTCAATTCAACTTTATTCGCCATGTGCAGTGCACTAGGTGACGTGGTATTCTCCATGCTGAAGAACTACAGTACATACAACAGCAAGACGACAATACAACAATACTCAACACAATATATATACAGTACCAATATGAGTGAATAAATATACTGTACAACTTAGTGCAAAAACATGTAAAGTGCAGGTGCAATGATCAGGAGTTATTGAGGAGGGCTGTGGCATTGGGGAAGAAACTGTTTGGGTTAATAAACAACAGGGCAGGGCGGCGTTTCCCCTCGTCTGTCTGCCGTTGGTCTACTGGCGCTGGGGGTCAGAGACCCTCCGGGTTGGGGGGGGGGGGTCTCTGACCCCCAGCGCCAGTAGACCTGGGAAATTTGGTTTTTAATACTATTCCCTCAGGAAGGCTAAAAACCCATCTTTTTAATATTGCCTTAAAATGACTAAATAATTAAATTATGATTATATAATGGTTAAAGCACTTTTGATTAAAGCTGCAACGTTTTCAGGAGAAGTGCTATACAAGTAAACGTTATTATTATTATTATTATTATTATTATTATTATTATTATTATTAATAACATGAGTGAGGGTACATATGATGTATATGAAATATGCATGTTTCAGACTAAGTGTAAATGATTTATGGGATGTGTATGAATATGTTGAATATAGCTACTACTTAAGTGTTCTGATGATGATCAAAAAGCTTTCCAAATTCCCACACCTGTTGAGAAAAGGACAAACAGAGGCATGCTAGAATGCCTTTAGATTCAAATCTGAGTGCTTTCAGCAAAAAACTTGAGTGACATGTTTTGGGGACCCCAATAGGTCTCCTTTAACTACTCATTATACAAGATACCGATACCTACAAGATACACTATTCAGTGCTTAATGAAATAATCTATCTCAAAACTACAGACGATACATAGCTTATCTTTCAGCCATTACCCATCAATAACATTTGTCACAGTTTGCCAAAGTGTCATACTTTTGTTTTGTTCTATATTTCTTATTGGTCTCTGCTGTTGTGTTGTAAGGACTGCGGAGACAAGTTTGGAGCGATAAAGAAGTTTAAGAATCACGTGCGTGGGAGGGCTCATCAGAAGGTGAGGAGAAGACTGGACTGTTATGACTGCCACCGAAGGCACAGCCTGGGAACATCAGCGGAGTCACATTCCTCATACACAAAGTCGCAAAGGATGCATTCTGTTTTGTCTTACTGCAGCTCGCACACTTATTGTACATAATGTTGCGTTGTACTGACTGTCTTGTATCATTGCTGCATGTCAGGGAATGTAGAGCTCCTCACTATTCTGTACTGTAAAACACCTTCCACCAGCCTGGGTTGTGTGGCAATATAAGGTGTTGTTATCATTGTTATCATTGTTGTTATCAACTGCCATAAAACGCTCTTGGTTAGGTCTTGTTAACTGCCATAAAACGCTCTTGGTAAAGTCTTGTTAACTGCCATAAAACGCTCTTGTCAAGGTCATCACCATATCTTTTTCTCTTCCCTTCCTGTGTCTGTGGCCCCTACTTTGCAACTACAGAAAGTGGCAGAGCTCTTCCAAACAGGTAGTGTGTTTGTGTTTGTGTGTGTGTGTGTGTGTGTGTGTGTGTTTCAAACTAGTAGTATACTTGGTTGGAATTGATTTCTCATTTGTACACCTCTCTCCCCCCTGTCGTTTCAGATGAGTACCGTGGACAAGGTCAGTTCCCTTTTTTTGTTTATTCAGTTGTTGCCACAGAGTGTTGTAGCGGAGGCGGTTTGTAATCACGCTCTCCTGATGAGGTAGCCCTCGGATTTAATTTGAGTATGTTATAGTAAACATTCATAGCAACACAAACAACATTGATATAAAGGTTAAAACAGCTATGGGCTCAGCGATAATGTTGATGCAAAAACCAATTGCATGCAGAAGAGCTGGGTGATGGTAGGTAAGAGAGCGGTGCTGAGGGGTCCAGTACATTCCTATGCTTGTTGGTAAGAGAGTGAGCATGAGGTGTTTTCCACCCAGAGGTCTGGGAGACGGCGGAGAGACCCGACTGTGACAAGATAGTGAAACAAGGTGAAACATATCGGTGGCGAACATCCAATAAGCAAACATCCAAATGACTAAATAATTAAATTAAGATTACCCATCCTTTTAATATTGCATTTAAATTACAAAATAATTAAATTAAGATTATATAATGATTAAAGCACTTTGAGCTGCAACGTTTGCAGGAAAAGCGCTATACAAATAAAGTTATTATTATTATGGATTTACATTACCGGTAATTAAATTATGGTGATAAAAAATGGAAGGCAGTTGTCATCATCCTTCTGCTCATGTAGCGGATGTGGTTTGGAGTCACAGTGTGTGATGATGGTAGCCCCGCGGCGCTATCCCGACGTCCGATGGGAAGACTCTTGGGTTCCCATGCAGGAGACCAGGGTTGGATTTCCCACTGTGCCACACATGCCTATCTGCTCCTCTCACGTCTGTGAGATTTTAAAGGAATTGAGCAGTCAAGTGGTTAGGGGATGGAGCTTGGGGGAAATTTGTCTCATCCTCTCTTTCTCTCTGTGTTCTGTAGTCTTCTTCCCTCCCTTCGTGGTTCTGACCACACCCCCCAACAACTACCCGATTATAGGTGAGTGAGAGAAAGGAGACTCAACTTTGTGAGTGTGTTAGGGTGTAAATTCGTTCTTTCTAATGAGTTATTTATTGTGTCCTGTTTATCTGAACCGGGTGGGTTCCCAAGGAAATTGACATGGGTCCTAGACCTCCTGGTCTTAGACCTCCTAGACCTCCTGGTCTTAGACCTCCTGGTCCTAGGCCTCCTGGTCCTAGGCCTCCTGGTCCTAGACCTCCTGGTCTTAGACCTCCTAGACCTCCTGGTCTTAGACCTCCTGGTCCTAGACCTCCTGGTCCTAGGCCTCCTGGTCCTAGACCTCCTGGTCCTAGGCCAAGACCCTTGCGTGCAAGAGATGTATGGCCAACAGGTGACAGCCATCTATATTACAGACAGTAACGTTCATTCTATATTACAGACAGTAACGTTCCTTCTATATTACAGACAGTAACGTTCCTTGGGTCATTGCCCATTCGATGTTTGACCACAGATGTGTGTGCAGGTTTTTGTTTGAGCCCAGAACTGAATAAATTGTCTTAATTCAACTTTTTCCTCTTGAGCATCATAATTTTTCCTCACCCATTTGCATTTGATACTTCGTCATCAGAAATAATCATTACAGAGGGAGTGCGTTTTTGTTGCTTTTTTTTGCTATTTGTGTGTGTGTGTGTGTAGGGGTGGATCTGGTGACATTGTGCATCAATCCGGAGTGGAGGGAGACGTGCCTGTACTACCTCTGCCACGCGTGTGAGGAGAAGTGTACAGCAGGCCAGATCCTAGACCACCTCACCTCTGCTGACCACTACAGCAACTTCTTCGTAAGTGTCTGACGTGCGCACACACACACACACACCACACTGTTTTCCAGCTACTGGACATTTGAACCGTTTAATTAATTAATTGAGTGTGTGTGTGTGTGTGTGTGTGTCAGAGCTACACAGACCCTGATGTGTTGAGTTTCTCCTGGATGCCCACCATGGACACCATGGCCTGCCTGAAGCCCCTCGCCCTCAAGGAGATGAAGAAGAACGGCCGCGGGGAGCTACAGGTTAGTGTGTGTGTGTGTGTGTGTGTGTGTGTGTGTGTGTGTGCGCGCACAGTGTTGTGAATCGTGGAGTTGGCTTGACTCCTGAGGAATGACACTCCTGATCCTGGAATGACACGCCTGATCCTAGAATGACACGCCTGATCCTGGAATGACACACCTGATCCTGGAATGACACGCCTGATCCTGGAATCCGTCAGAAGCAAGGTGCCAAAATAAACTGTCAAAAGACACACGGTTGACGCCACAGCAAGAAAAGGATATTAAGAGTGAAGGAACCAGAGGACAGTCTTGATCTAAAGATGAACAGTAGAGGCGCCTGGAACCACTGGACCAAGGACACTCAAACCTGATCAGTAGTGTTTCCCACAAGAGTTTGTGAGACTGTGGTGGGTGGACCGTGGACCCACTAGGGGGTCCGGGGTCATGGTCCCCCAGTAGAACATTTTGTACATTTTTAAGGTTAAATGCATCCATCTGGTGCACTTTGAGAGCAACCTTAAGAGACTCGGTCTATGAAGAATTTTGTGCACCAGCAAACGATTTAATCATAAACACATTGTATAGATAGGAATGGCGATGACACGGCAGAACATTCACACCCACAAAGCTGTTGTTGTTGTTTCTCTCACGGCTCAAGTCTTCATTACTGCTGGATTAACAACGATGGGCTGGAGTTTAAAACAACCACTAAGGGGAAACAGGGTGAAACAGGGGATAAAATCTAGTATAGGGTAAACTAGGCAAGGTGTGTGTGTGTGTGTGTGTGTGTGTGTGTGTGTGTGTGTGTGTGTGTGTGCGCGCCAAACATGGCCAAAATCTAGTATAGGGTAAACTAGGCAAGACAGCTGTACGAGTGTGTGTGTGCAGTATGTATGTGTGCCTGGTCCGGGTCTTTACATGTAATGCAGTTGATGGTGGTTAAGAGCTTCTGTTTGGTCAGTGGCCTGGGGTGGTCCAGTGTGGTCTAGCACCGCGGTCTACAGTGCACACATATGCCCATGTCGGCATGCCCTGCTGACATACCCTCTCTCCCTTCTTCTCCTTACTTTCCTGTCTGTCTTCACTACATCTGTCCAATAAAAAAATAAATAATAATAATGTAAAAAAACAACCAAAGAGCTTCTGTTTGGTCTGGTTGCAGGTATTGGACATGCCTGTGGAGCTGTGCGTCCAGCTGAAGTGGAGCTCCTATTCTAAAGGTACAGCTGCTAGCCATGCTAGCCATGCTAGCTATTCTGTTCTTAAAACAATCTACAGTGTCCTGTCAGGAGAGAAGCCATTTATTAATATTATTATTATAGTAAGAATCATTTTCTTGGCAGTCATACACGTATGAATCTGAATCTGAATCTGAAAAGGAATGGGACCATGTTTGATTCCATGCATTAAGAAGGGTTAGATGAAAGATAACCCAGTCTAGAGTATTTCACTGCATGCAGGGCCAAGGCTTCTTCAACCATGCATGTACTCATCCTATCAGAATAACTAAGCTCATAGCAGTCATGGACCCTGAGAGACTCATTCTCTCTCTCTCTCCATTTCTCTCCCTCTCTCTCTGTGTCTGTCTTTCTCTCCCCCTCTCTCTTTTTCTCTCTCTCTCTCTCTCTCACTCTCTCTCTCTCTCTCTCTCTCACTCTCTCTCTCTCTCTCTCTCTCTCTCTCTCTCTCTCTCTCTCAGTGATGCAGACTCTCAGTCGTGCTGACCCTCTGGCTGAGTGTTTGAGAGGTCAGTAATAACCTTCACCCTCCTGGGTCTCCCATTGGTTAGAGTATCTGTGCCGGTACCAAAGTGTCTTAACTCTGAACCCCAACATGATGTCATCTCTCTCAGCTGACACACCAGAGAGGAGGACCATCCAGGAGTACCACAAAGACCCCAAGAGGAAACACCCCTTGCTGGGTCAGTATGTCCGCTACCGCAGCCTGCCATACTTCTGGAATGAGTGACTGTGTTCCATGAGTCCTGCTGTTATGCTTGTAGTCAATAACTAGGCCTAACTAGGTGAGGACAAGTGGCGGGAAAGTACCAAGCACGTTTGCCACGCAGACGGATGGAGATAAATGTGAAGGTGCGAGCAGATTGCCCAAGCACAACTGGTCACCACCACAAAACCCTCCTGGGTGGAAATCCTCTCTCTCTTCCCCTCTCTTTCTCTCTCTCTTGGGCAGATAATCCCTGCTCTTTAGAAATCCCCCTCGCTGTTTGACAGCTTTATTGTGTTCAAACCAGCCTTGTTCCTGTATGTGAACTCTGCGTATGCTTGTCTCTTATAAAGGAACAGGCTCTGAGGCCTTAGATGTTGCCCTGAGCTCTGTTTGGTGTGCGTCTGCTTAGAAGTGTAATAAAAACGAATGATGTGGCTGTTACAAGACTAATTCTTGAATCTCACCTTTGCTGAAATAAGACAAGTGGTACTAAGTTTTTCCACCACACCCCGTCACCGTCTTACTGGGTTCTGACCAGCATCCCATTCACAGCCCACCTCGGTCAAACCTGAAACTGACCTTAACCCTGACCCACTTTAATCTTGTAGTCTCTCAGTGACCTTTGACCCCCTGACCCCTGCAGGTCTGCTGCAGCTGGTGGAGTACTACAGCTGTGAGGGCCGGGGTCAGAGGCGGGGCTACATGTGCATACTCTGTCGCCTGGCTGTCCCCGCCCACAGAATCATCAAACACATCCTCAGCTTCGACCACATCTACTGGTATTTTGTAAGTATCACAGCGTGCTTGCGTGCGTGTGCGTGCTGTAGATAGATAAAGACCGATGACCCTTCCACAGAAATGTTTAGACGGGATCGTTTATTGTGTGTTTGTGTGCGTGTGTGCGTGTGTGTGTGTGTGTGTAGAAAGTGATACACCCCTCCACTCTACTGGGCAAGGATACCTACAAGAACTACACCAGCCAATTCATATCCATGATCCTGGATCTAGCCAATCAGGCGCAAGAGATCAGTGGAGTCGCCAACATTGAGATACAGGTGATTTGGGCAGAATCTTGTGACGAGGTAAGGGTAGGCAGTAAATGGGTGTGTCGGAGGGCTTGGGAAGTCAAGGGAGGGGGGGAAATTAGCCATTCCAAGTTCAATAGTTACAATAGAAGAAAATGGACACATAGGACAATAGTTGTTTAATTTATTTAATTTCCTGTAAAAGGAGGTGAGTGAGCATGGGGACGGACGGACGGGAATAAAATATATAAAACAGTATCAATGAATCAAGTACAAATATCCAGCTTAGATGGGAAACAGGAACAGTAGGAGAAATATAATGCTACATTTCAGTCTGATTTAATTAGAGAATTCCAGTTCCGATGGAAGTGATTGATAATGAAGCGTCAGACGGTGGGTCTTTAGAGTATAAGATCATGTTTTTCTTGGCAAGACAGGCGCAAAAAGAGCAGACAAGACCGCAACCAATGTTACGACCTGGCTCTGGGCCATAACAAAAAGGGAGACACACACCATATAAACGATATAGAATTAAGAATTTAATAATGATAACTTAGGCCAAAACAATACAATAATCCGATGAGGTATGATAATCAGATAATCAGTATGTTAGTAGTATGTGACGTATAAGTGTTACATATTAGAGATTTTTTTTTTTTATGCCGGTTGAGAGAGAGGACGCTGGCGTTGCATGTTCTCCGCTTCTCCGCCCGAAATCTAGGTGTGATTGTAGGACAATCTACTCTGTATACTGCAAAGACACTTAGATTTAGATTTAGAGTATTTTCCGGACTATAAATCGCACCGGAGTATAAATCGCACCACTAAGAAATGCGTCATGAAGAAAAAAACACATATAAATCGCACTGGACTATAAGTCGCATTTATTTAGAAATGTATTTCACAAAATCCAAGACCAAGAACAGACATTTAATCTGGAAAAGCAAGTTATTCAACTACACAATACCACACAGAACAACAGGCTGAATAGGCTAAATTAACATAACAAGCCACATTAACAGTTATTCAGCTACACAATAGCATAAAGAACATACCGTACCTGGGAGGCTGAATAGGCTAAATTAACATAACAAACCAGCTAGCCAACAAGCAAGTTACCAGTAAACAAGTTCACCAAGCTACCGTTAATGTTTCAGCTAATTCTTCAGTGGTATAGGAGCAGCATATAGTTGTGACAAGCCCAGAGCGCCCTCTGGCGGCTGTAGACGGCAATGTAAAACTATGAAAAAAACCGCGACTTATAGTCCGGAAAATACGGTAGTAATCAAAACATTTATTAAACCCCTATACCCCAATACTTATTTATTTTTTGTTTCTTTTTATTATTACTACCCGATCTTTTCAGTTTGTAAAGTGTCTTTTAGTGTCTAGAAAATGTATTATTAATTATTATTATTATTATAAGCAGTGGTGTAGTCTAGTTTTTTCTAGTGGGTATACTGTGATTTTTCCCTCCCAGCTTCATGCTCACCCGTCCCAGAGCGACGTGTCCTGGAGCGACACCCGTCCCGTAGCGACACCCCATAAGCACCACCATACTCACTTATGCATACAGTATGCATCTACACATATGAGAGCATTCTGAACGACTGGTTATGTGTTTACAAACATTTCAATTTATTATAAACAAAACAAGACTTTAACAACCAATGGCATTTACAGCAGGGGGGTGGACTGATTTTCTACTGTTTAGTGTTAATCACCATCACTATGTACACTCAGCTTAAATGCAAGAAAGAAAGAACTGTTACAAGAACTGCTACAAGAACTGCCACAAGAACTGCTACAAGAACTGCTACAAGTCAAACGCTTCAAATAAGAACAAAACAAACAGCCTGGTAGTCTACAAAGCTTTCCAAATATGCTTGTACTCGGCCATCTGAGGTTTGCATTGCCTCCTTGCTTGTGTGGCAGAACGATGGCTTCTCAACCATGTTGTGATGTACTTCCTTGGCTCAAAAAGTATTACAGGGGGCCCATTGATGCTGATCATCATCAAATGACTGACATTGGACAACAACAGTGTAGATCTCTTGTCCGTGCATATATTGTTCATGAGACTGAAGCCCCTTTCACATTCGGCAGTGCTGCAAGGGATGGTCTGCATGCATCGTATGAGTGGCTTTAGGCTTTCAGGCTCACTGTCTGGGTGCTCAAGGAAATCTCTCATACCATTAACTGCTTGCGCTTCACAAAGATTGAACCGCCTGCACAGTCGCTTTACCTGTGTCTCACCATGCCGTATGCCAGGTGTTGATGGCAGTTTCCTGTATCCAGAACATTGAGATCAAGAAGCATTTCACCTTTAAATGAGAGGCGCTTCTCCATGTTGTTGATCAGACTTTGGAGGAACTGCTTTGCATTGATTGGTGTGAGCTTTGCATTTGACTCCAGGGGAACTGATCCCAAATGTCCCAAACCCAGTGCTGTCAGTGCCTCCTCTGTTTTCTCTCCTGGGGTGTCTTTGAATGTTGCCAGCACTCTGATGGTGCGCTTCAGAAGCTGGTTTGCTCTCAAGAGTGTGGTTGAATGGGCCTGGAGTTGCTGAGATAGGGTTGCAAGTTCAGACAGTGCATCATACATGAGTCCAAGGTCACACAGGAATTCCTTGCTTTGCATACGACGTGCCAGGCCTCTGTAAGTTTGTCTCTCTTTGCTGTTTCTTGTTTGGTCTTCTGCAGCATTTTCAAAGTGCCTGAGTGCTTCATACGACCTCCACACAGCCTGTACAGAACGGAAGCTGCTGGCCACCCATCGTGTACTTAAAACTTTTCAGGACTTGTGAGCCCACTTCTTGTGCTGCTTCCAGAAGCTCCCGTGAATTTTTATTAGACTGACTGTAGAGATTGTGGATCTTCTCCATGAACGCTTTGAAGTGGTTGATTGCCTGAACCTCATCCACAGCATCAGATACAGCCAGTTCCAAACTGTGGTTCATGCAGTGCCATGTGAAGAGGTTAGGGTACCTTGCAGTCAGCCTGGTTGCCACACCAGACTTCTTGCCTAACATGACACTTGCTCCATCAGAAATAAATGAGACCCAGTTCTTTTGAAGCCACTCTTCACTGAAGCCTGCAATGTCCAAACAGCTCAGTAGAGCTTCTTCTATGCCCTCTGCCCTTTGGCTCTCCAGCGCAATGTCCCACCAGATGAGAACATAATTGTCCAGGTCCCACCCAGGGCTCGACATTAAGGCTTGTCCGCTTGTCCGGGACAAGTACATTTTATGTTTGGACAAGTGGACTTCCTCCTGCAGTTGTCCGATGGACAAGTCAAAACAAAAAAAGAAATCAATATGTATTAATATCTGCAAACATTAATTCCTCCTTCCGATCTGAATAGTAAAAAAAAATAGCAAGCAAAGCGATGCCGCGCCTCATTCTCGCTATTTCAGTCTCTCGTAGTTCGTTATCGTCATAGTTCGTAAATTCGCTCAGAGCGCCAGAGCGCACACTGCGTTCAACGTCATAAAGAGACCAAGTAATTTGATTGGACAAAAGGCATTCCATGAGTGCTGATCAGATTCCAGAGCGAGTTTACGAACGCAGCCATAGTGTTGTGGGTCTCCTGTCACTAGTGCCATTCACGTGAACATGCGCATATTCGCTTCTTCTCAATGCCGCTTATTTTCATGTAGTTCGATGCGATCGTATATTTTAGGTTTGAAGTTTTAAGACCAGCACATCGCAATACGAACTTCAGAATGACACTAATGATAGATTTCTCAATTTGAATATAGGATACTATCCAAAAGCTAGCAAATAAGATTGCTTCCATTGGGGAGGGACTGTAGTTACACATTGTTTTTGTAAATATTCCTAGATATTCATCCCTTTTGTGGCCAATCTTAATCTAAAAGGGTTAGGGTTAGGGTAATCACTGATTACCCCTACGTTTTTAAATAATTACAAAATATTGTTTAATGAATACATTTGAAAATTAAGGATACATCATTATCAAATCAATAGTAGTCAAATGTGTTATTTGCATGCACATACACTCACTGGCCACTTCATTAGGCATATTTTGGGGTTGGACCCCCTCTTTTGCCTTCAGAACTGCCTTAATTCTTCGTGGCATAGATTCAACAAGGTGCTGGAAACATTCCTCAGAGATTTTGGTCCATATTGACACTATAATATCACGCAACAGCCCGTCTGGCACCAACAACCATGCCAGGTTCAAAGTCACTTAAATCACCTTTATTTCCCATTCTGATGCTGGTTTGAACTTCAGCAGATCGTCTTGACCATGTCTACATGCCTAAATGCATTGAGTTGCTGCCACATGATTGGCTGATTAGGTATTTGCGTTAACAAGCAGTTGAAAAGGTGTACCTAATGAAGTGGCCGGTGAGAGTATAATATATTATTATTCATATTATTGCTTTTTCAAAATCTTTGGATTTGGACAAGTAACTTGAGCTCTAGGACAAGTAAAAGATAAGTTCACTACCTGACAAAGCTTAATGTCAAGCCCTGCCACCAGATGAGAACATAACTGTCCAGGTCCCACCAGATGAGACCATAACTGTCCAGGTCCCACCAGATGATAACATTATTAAACTGTTCCCCATGCTGGACATCTGCATACGTCATCACCCACTCACACACAAAGAGACTGTGTTCTGTCATCAAAAGTTCACTACATTGTCGCGAGCGAAAGCGATAGTATTAAAACCCACCAGAGTCAGAATGGCTACGGCCTTCCTTCTATGTCTGAGCCTTGACTTACGTTGTAGAAATTAATTGATTACCATATAGCTATATAATTGGATAGAGCACAGGAGAAAAGTGGACAAGTTGATACGTCTCTGCTTTATTCAAACACTCGCACAGTACAGGTTATTTAGCAAAGCCTAGCAAGCAACCCCCAACCCTATCTCCCTAACATTCCATTTATATCAACCGTCCTCCCCCCCCCCCCTCCTCCTCCTCCCCGTGACCTTGTCCTCATAAGAGAGACAAAGACACGAAAGTATGTACTGCCAATGATTCTTTTAGACATAGTAATATGTTTTTTCCTGGTACACTTACTTTACGTTGGCTGCAAGGAGCACCGAAATCAACTAACAAGACTGTTCGTAGGCAGGTCAAACCCGTTTCATCTGGGTTGTCTTACATACAGGCTAACGTGATCTGATTGGTTGTGTGGCTTGTCTTGTTATAGAGAGTGGAGTTGGAGCAAGCGATGTTCACATCAGTGGAGTTCTCTGGCTATTCAGAGGGTGAGTGGACACACACACACACACACACACACTTTCATTCTCAAATGTATGTGAACATTAAAACCTTGATGTGTTTTCTGGTTGTGTGTAGCCTATGAGAAGCTGGAGACCATCAGGAGGGAACGCAAGGAGTGCAGCTTAAAGACCGTCACCATTCCAGGAGACAAACTGGGTATGTACTGGTGTCACACTGTCTAGGGATTTGGGGGAGTTCACCAAAAGCTTCCAAGTCATTAAGGTCTTGTTAATTATCCACCTAATTTTTCTGGTTTTCTGCTCGAAATGACATGCCCACAGTGAATATAGAATATCTCCACAATCACAAGGGCCTTCATAATGATATTGTTATCAAATGAAAGCTAACACCTGTGGGGTGGCTGTAGAAGTGTCAGAATCAAAATCTATGTTACTGTGTCAGAGCAAATAGAGCTAGAACATTATAGAACATCTCAAATTCAGTCTCTGCCTAAAAAAACAACAGCTTTTACAGTGAATATCACCTTGGAAACCTGATAACGAAGCCCAAATCATCTAGGAATCAGTACTCCAGGGTCTTATTAGTACTTGTGCCAAAGTCGATGCTAGTAATGTGAGCAAATGCAACTTTGTACCTGTTTTAGTACAGGTATGTTTAGGCGGACACCTACAGTATATGTTTAGGCCATTTGGAGATATTTTGGCACCATCTTTGACCTTTGACCTTTCTCATGTATCAGATTATTTATTTATTTTTGGGGGGGGGGGGGATTTTTTTGGGTTGGCCGACCAATGGTATGGAAATTCGGCGTTGAAACCGGACATGACACATTCTCCAGTTGGAGAAAACTGGATGTGACTTAGGCCGTGTTTACCGTCTCGGGGAAAAAATGGTGGCATCGTATAGCATGCAAAGTTGTGAAAAAAATGTGATATCGATGAAGAGAATTGATCGAGGTAAACTCTTTATATCACTTCGGATGCCCATGGGGGTCCGTTGGCTCCTATGAGGTTAAGTCCATTGTATGCTACAGTGTTTCCCCTAGGTTTGCTGCCTTGGGGGGGTGGCATGGACCGTGGCATGGACCCCCCCCCCCCCCAGGGGGTAAGACCCTGCGAAATACCAGCGTCATGTCCAGGGGGTGTACTTGTACATCAAGCCGCCTCACGCTACGGAAACAGGAGATAGGCTCTTGCCCTATGGGCCGTTAGGCTCCAGAACCATCGGTTCACAAGGCTACTTATGTGGTCTTGACTACCTGTCCACTTTCTCACCTGGTTCTTGCTGTCTCTCTCTCTGGTGTGCTGACACCATCCTGCTCTCTCTCCTTCTCTCCCTCTCTATCTCTCTATCCTCCTCTCCCTCTTTTGCTGTCAACCAAAAGGCAAACATAACAACCAGAGTATTTCTAATCTAATAAGAGGTATAAATTGATCCATATCAATTTATAACATAATTATAATTGATTTTGGATTGCTGTGGGCAATGCAGTCAGATAATGTCATTTTGACATTACTCTCTCACCTGAAAAGAGATCATGTCCAACTATAAAAAAACAGACATTTCCAATGCTTCAATCCACTGTCCATGTACTGTAAATATGCCATTATGGTATTACCATGAAGCCCAATTCTAGCAGAATAAGAAAGATTGTATATCTACTTTAACTAAAATAATAAAGTCAAGTGCATCCAGTTAGCTCTTTAGCTGGCAAATGTGCAGCAGACTAGCTCATCTCATCACCTCTGAGCTAGCTAGCTAGCTTGCTAGTTCTTTGACTATTTACACCATGGAATTATAGTCAGACACTTTCTAGTCACGATAATAACGACCAATTTTAACCAACGTTCTCTGTCAGAACACTCAGCAAGTATATTTGCTAACGTTTCAACTTGCTTACTTTCATCTGCAGACATCTCACCCGGCAAAAACTCTCTCGCGCCGCGCGCACACTCGTCTCGCGCACAATCTTGTATTATTCTCCAGCGCGGAACAGTGCGAAACGAAGTGTGGAGATAGGTTTGACTATGCGAGACTACTGGCGGACTAATGTTACCAACGAGCCCATGGGCTTGCCACTCGCCAGATTCGGGTTGGGTGCGTTTAAAAAACGCAGATATTTTAGCCTGCTTGTCAGATGTTTGGTGTTTACATCCGTAATAATTCCTCTTTCTTAGGGGGGCGGGTGGTTCCGTTGGGGGGGCGGTGTTCAGCGGTGTTCAGTAAACCACTGTTTAATAATAATGGTGAGAAAAAAACATACCGAATCGTGATATATATATATATCTTTATGTACCGGTACACCCCTACTGATAATGCTACTGTTTTGCCAGCCTCAAGGTGTGTGTGTGTGTGTTTGTGTGTCTCCATTTAAGCCTGTGTATGCTTTTCTTTATGCACAGCACATGCGTCCTCCTCCCTTTGGTTTGGGACCTGCATCCTGCGCTGTCAGGTGAGGAACAATGATGTCCCTCTCTGCTTCCTGTAGACAGCCTTTTTTATTCACTCAAATCTAACACTTTCAGAATTGAAAATCAAATGTTTGTGTGTCCCCTGCAGAACTGTTGTGCAGTGTTTAAGTCTGTTAAGGATTATAAAAAGCACTTGCGAAGTTTTGGACACAAGCAGGTCTGGCATATGTTTTTGTCAAGTTTTTGCACATTCCAATTAAATTGATCAATGCAATGGTTGTAATGGTGTAATGGTGTGTGTGTGTGTGTGTGTGTGTGTGTGTACCTTCTTAACAGGCACTGGAGCACACCTTTGGAAAAGGTAGTACAGACTCTGTAGACTGACTATTAGTCTGTAGACAATAATGTTGATAATATTGTGACACCAGGTTTCCCTTCTAACTGCTCTCTCTCCCTCTCTCACTCATAAAGGGAATCCTGCGAGTAAAGGTAAGTCCTTCAGTCTCTAGTTGTGTTTATTGTCCTACCCAGTTCTCATTATTATAGAGATCATTCTCTAAATACTGCCCCCCCCCACCCTCTCTGTAATTGGTAGTGCACGTCTTTGACATCGTTCTGTACAAGTACCTCAAAAACGACAAACGGGCCGAACCAATGATAGGTGAGGGGAGTTTCTTTTCTTTTCTAAACCAACTGTTTCGGTCAATATTGTCCACTATACAGAGACGCCACTTTGACTAAGGACTCCATTTCCCAGGTGTCCATCTGATGATCATGTGCATCAACACAGAGCGGTTCCAGTCATATTTCTACCTGTGCCACGTGTGCAAGAGCAGATGTTCTGCCCTGTCTGCCCGGGATCACCTGACTTCCCCATTGCACCGCCTAAACACTCTGGTGAGCCACGCTAAAGGTCCGCAATGGAAGTGTCCACAGACTAGTTGTCAGGGGTTTGCAGACAGCAGGAATTCCTGAGCCTAAAGCGAAGGCCCTGGCAAAATTCTGCTCAATATCTGCAATAATTGGCAGCCGGCACATATGGAGGAGAAGGTGTTACCTGTACCCTTAGACTCAGACTGAAACACATTGAGCAACCGTGCTGATGCAGCTACTAATGTTTGTGTTCAAGAATTTTATTGTAAAATGTGAACGCAAATAAAGATACTAAAATGTGTGTGTGTGTGTCAGATGCACCAGCGGCCTGACCGTCTGCCGTATGGCTGGAAGACACTGGATCAGAAAACGCTGAGGGCGTTAGCCTGGGAAGAGGAGAGCGTCATGGGGCTGAAGGGCATGCTGATCAAGGTAAGGAGGGATGGAGGGAAGGGGACAGGGTTAACCCTGGGCCTGAGAGGTGTTCAGTGCTGATCGTCTGTAGAGTTGACCTCTGTCATGGTCTCTCTCTCTCTCTCTCTCTCTCTCTCTCTCTCTCTCTCTCTCTCTCTCTCTCTCTCTCTCTCTCTCTCAGGTGTTGGACATTCCATCCAGTGTCTTCTCCAACTTGATGACACCCGACTATGTCTTGAGTAAGTCACACACACGCACACACATCTTTGATACATTGCAAAAACATTCATACCAACATCATGGTTCCCCCAAACTCTTATGAACCTTGTCTGTTTGACTTCACCCTCAAGCCATGGAGACACTGAAAGACTATGATCGCCATCTTAGAGGTCAGTCATAAAGTTTCAATTTTTTCTTCAATGGAAATACAATTCTTTGTCCATGTTTTTCTCTCATCTCTGGTCTCCCTCGGATAAGATGTCATGGCCCCTAAAGGTGTCTGTGTGTCTGTGTCTGTGTGTAGTTGAGATCCCGATTAGTTTGACGTCTGTGGTCAAGCTGAAGAGTTGGCGCTATCCTCTGCTAGGTGAGTACAGTGCATTCTCTGCCAGTTGCCATGACGATTCCAGCACTTTTTCACGTCTTGTCTAATTCCGGAAACATCAGGATATGATGTTTGAATAGCTCCATAAATATATGTATTGCGTCATGGACACGTGTTGTGTGTGTCTCTTTCCTCCATCTAACTATCTATCTCTCTCTCCCCTTTTATATCTCTCTCTGTCCTCCATCTCTCTCTCTCTCTCTTTCTCTCTGTCCTCCACCTTTCTCTCTCTGCCCACCACCTCTCTCTGTCCTCCACATCTTTCTTTCTCTCTGTCCTCCATCTCTCTCCTCCGCATCTCTCTCCTGGTGTCTCAGGGTTACAGTTCCTGGTTCGGTACTGCATTAAGGAAGCTCCATTCTGGGGGTACTTGTGCCTGCTGTGTAAGAGGAAGCTGGCGGAGGGAGAAACCGTCGCTCATACTCTCAACCACGAACACGTGACCACCTTCCTAGTGAGCATGGGCGCAGTACACACACACACACACACACACGTTTCAATTGAGTCTTAATCTGTCTAGTTGTAGAATACTTTTATGGAAGTATGAAGACTGATTCTTATTGTGGAGAAATCTCCACAGTAGTTACTTCAGGCAAGGGTGGGACTAAAAGTTAAGGGTCTTGAGTCACAATATAAGTCTTTTCTTATACTTAAGTTATAAGCAGAGAGACAGACCAGACAGGTTTCAGTGATATCTCTGAAGCTCAGCAACCTCCTCCCTTTTTAAGGGAGACAGTGTAACCAGGGCACAGAAGCAGGTGTTGGTGGTTGGAACATATTATAGTGCTGAAGACAAAAAGAACGTTTGAAAAGTTAAACGAATAAAAGTAACGTGTCTACGCCCTCGTACCCAACTGGAAGTCGGTCTTGTGGTTTTTGTGAGTTGTGCTTACACAAGTCTACTTCACCTGGGCCTCATTTATAAATGAATAATAATAATAATGAACGAATCTAACTCAATGAAATGTCCGTGTTCAGTTTATGAGAGATCCAGATCGGATCAGTATAGGTATTATCTTCGCCACTAGATGGCGCTGCAACTTCATCAAAACACGCCCACTATTCGGTGGTAAACATTCGGTGTTTTCACACATTCGGATGAATACCGAATGTGCTTTATTTTGCGATATTCGGCCGAATACATTCGGTGGCCGAATGTTCGGTGCATCCCTAATTACAAGTGTTTACATTGCACCAAACGCAGATGGTAGCTTAGCATTGGCGCGGCTATATGACGTCATCAGTGGTGAACAGAGCGCGGACCCACAGGCAGTCCATATTATCGCCGGAGACTTTAATCATGCCGACCTGAAGGTAGTACTACCCAAGTTCTATCAGCATGTTAAATGTGCAACAAGAGGAGAAAAAACACTGGGGGCCGGTTTCAGAGACAAGGCTTAAGCCTAGTCCTGGACTAAATCACACTTTCAATGTAAAATCTCCATTGAAGATGTTTTTTAGTCTAGGACTAGGCTTAAGCCTTGTCTGTGAAACCGGCCCTGGGTAAGGTATACACCAACATCAAGCGTGCTTACAAGGCTAGACCGCTAGCTCATCTAGGCATGTCTGACCATGTGTCAATCCTCCTGATCCCAGCCTACACTACCATGAGGAAAAGTGTTCCCATCACCACTAAGACTGTCAGAACCTGGCCAGAAGGGTCCGCTCCACTGCAGATCTGCCTAAATGACACCTCATGGCAGGAATATGAGCATGAGGACCTGGAACAGTTCACGTCGTCGGTTCTGAACCACATAGTGAACTGCACCAACTTAGTCACCGTGGACAAACGGGTCCGGGTCTACCCCAACACGAAGCCATGGATGACTGGGAAGGTCCAAAAACTGATCAATGAGAGGGACAACGCCTTCTTCGCAGGGAAGGGCACACTGCTGTACAGCACCACCAGGGCTAACCTAAAGCGCGGCATCCGGGAGGCCAAGGCAGACCACAGAGAGAAGATTGAGGAATGCTTCCTGAGCAACGACTCCAGGCGGATGTGGCAGGGGGTTCAGCACATGACAAACTTCAGAGCCAACAGGCTCACAGCCGCAGAGGACGACCCCCTGCTGGCGGAAAAGCTGAACTCCTTCTACGCCGGTTCGACGAGGGGCGAACGGAGGTAACCACAACACAAACACCACTCTCTCCAGCTCTCAGCAGCCTCACCCTCACAGAGCATGAAGTGAGACGCGTGCTGAAGGCGGTGGACCCCAGGAAAGCCTCTGGGCCGGATGGCGTCCTGGGACGGGTGCTGAGGGACTGCGCCGACCAGCTGGCCGGGGTTTTCACCAACATCTTCAACCAGTCCCTGTCCCAGGCCACCATCCCACCCTGCCTGAAAACCTCAACTATCATCCCAGTCCCGAAGAAAAGCACGGTGAGCTGCCTAAACGACTACCGCCCGGTGGCACTCACACCAATCATCATGAAGTGCTTCGAGAAACTAGTCCGGGCCCACATACTCACACGCCTCCCGCCCAACCTGGATCCATACCAGTTCGCCTACAGAGCCCACAGGTCCACAGAGGACGCCATCGCGACGACTCTCCACGCCACTCTATCCCACCTGGAGAGGGGAAACAGCTACGCGAGACTGCTCTTTGTGGACTTCAGCTCTGCCTTCAACACCATCCTTCCAGACAGGCTAGTGACCAAACTACTAGACCTGGGACTATCACACTCTATATGTGCATGGATCAAGGACTTCCTGTCCGACCGCCCCCAGAGGGTGCGGGTGGGCTCCCACACCTCCACAGCCCTCAGACTCAGCACTGGGTCCCCCCAGGGCTGCGTGCTAAGCCCCATCCTCTACAACCTCTACACCTACGACTTCACCCCTGTCCACCCCAGCAACTCCATCGTAAAGTTTGCAGACGACACCACCGTGGTGGGCTGCATCTCGGGGGGGGACGAGGCGGCGTACAGGGATGAGGTAGAGCAGCTGAGCAAGCTGTGCAAGGTTAACAACCTGCTGCTGAACCAGTCAAAGACCCAGAAAATCATCGTGGACTTCAGGAGGAAAAAATCTGAGGTCCAGCCCCTGCTCATCGACGGAGAGAGCGTGGAGAGAGTCTCAACCCTCCGATTCCTGGGGGTGCACATACAGGATGACCTGTCCTGGAAGAACAACACAGCAGCCACCATCAAGAAGGCACAACAGCGGCTCTACTTCCTGAGAGTCCTCAGGAAGGAACACAACAAGCAGGAGATACTGGTGGCCTTCTACCGCGGCGCAGTGGAGAGCATCCTCACCTACTGCATCTGCAACTGGTTCTCCAGCTGCACAACCGCAGAGAGAAATGCGCTACAGAGAGTCGTGAGAACAGCCCAGAAGATCACCGGCGCCCCCCTCCCCTCTCTGGAAGAGCTGTACAACACACGCTGCCTCAGGAAGGCCTCCAAGATCTCCAGAGACCCAACCCACCCTGGGTACGAACACTTTGCCCGGCTGCCCTCGAAAAGGCGGTACGGGACCATGGCCGCAAGGACAAACAGACTGAAGCTCAGCTTCTACCCCAGGGCCATCCAGGCCCTGAACACAGCAAAGACCTAGGTTCTGGGCCCTGGACAGTCTGGACGGATTGATGGCAGCTGCTGGATTGAATCAGGTGTAGTGCTGAGGCACAAATGTGTACATTTCAAGCCTGCGAACTGCGACACTTTAAATGAATGTGCAATAACACTATGTGCAATATGACAACCCTAGTCGTCTTATCTGTACAGTATAGTATAGTGGATAGTGTACATAGCCTTTATTTATGTAAACCAGCTCCTTTCCCTTCTTGTTTTTTTAGTTTTGTTTTTTCTTTCCTAGCACCAGGGGAGCCACCCCTCCCAAATTTCGTTGTTTGGTACCTGTACTATAGCAATGACAATAAAGACCATTCATTCATTCATTCATAAGCGGAACTACTGCGCAGAAATTGAGTGGGCGAATTTTTTTTCGCCTTCAGACGGGCATTTCACTGACCAATAATAGGCAAAGCATGGGTGTTAAAAAGGGTGGGGCGAGACGCTCGTTCCCGTGCGCAACATTTAATTAGGGTTGATTGGGATAAAGGGAAGCAGGTGTGGGAAGAGTGGCCCGCAAATTCCACTTGCGTGCGTGTGCGGTGCGCCTTTTATAAATCAGAATCCAAATGTTCTTGCTTTGCGTACGACGAAACTCTCTTCTCTTGTCTATATAATATCTATGTTCCAGACTGCTTCAACAACGGAGTCAGTTTAAACGTGATTCGTCCTACTGTTCACCTTACTATTCATGATAATACATGTCATAACATCCAAGTATTGTTTAATAATTACAGATTAAGTAAGACAAGATACACTGGTGGTGCAATTAGTAATAATAGATAGCTCAGTAATAAAGTGTCTGTGCGCTTAAAATGTTCGTAGTCCGTATAGATGGGGTGTGCTTGGGGATGATAGTCAATTGTCTAGTGGGCTTGTTCATGTTCTTCAATGTATGGATATTGCGATCATTGGACTTATCGGGACGTTACCCACTGAGCACTCAGGAACAGTGAATCAGGAACGGTGCTCAACTTGTCCAGCCTCGCGCTATGTGCAATGAATATGAATATAAAAAGTTAATATATTTGCATGAATATCTATATACGAACAAAGATATATGTAGGTTACATTGTGATGGGTACAGGACAAGGGAGAATAAGATATGTGCAGTGTGCACGTATATTCTTTGTGTGCACTCACATAATATGTGAGGTAATATTTCGATTTATGTTGGTGGAAATTGTATCCATTTCAAAGCGTTTCTCCTGTTTCATCCTTCTGCCAGCGGAGTCGCAGTTGACATTTGAATGAATGAATGAATGATGAATGGTCTTTATTGTCATTGATATAGTACAGGTACCAAACAACGAAATTTGGGAGTGGGGGGCTCCCCTGGTGCTAGGAAAGAAAAAAAAAACTAAAAAAAACAAGAAGGGAAAGGAGCTGGTTTACATAAATAAAGGCTATGTACACTATCCACTATACTGTACAAATAAAACACTGTGCTGTACTCTATGCTATACCTATTCTAACATTTCTTATTCTCTGCAACCTTATGTACCCTAGGGTTGTCATATTGCACATAGTGTTATTGCACATTCATTTAAAGTGTCGCAGTTTGCAGGCTTGAAATGTACACATTTGTGCCTCAGCACTACACCTGATTTTCAATCCAGCAGCTGCCATCAATCCGTCCAGACTGTCCAGGGCCAAGAACCTAGGTCTTTGCTGTGTTCAGGGCCTGGATGGCCCTGGGGTAGAAGCTGAGCTTCAGTCTGTTTGTCCTTGCGAACATGGTCCTGTACCGCCTGTTCGAGGGCAGCCGAGCAAAGTGTTCGTACCCAGGGTGGGATGGGTCTCTGGAGATCTTGGAGGCCTTCCTGAGGCAGCGTGTGTTGTACAGCTCTTCCAGAGAGGGGAGGGGGGGCGCCGGTGATCTTCTGGGCCGTTCTCACGACTCTCTGTAGCGCATTCCTCTCTGCGGCTGTGCAGCTGGAGAACCAGTTGCAGATGCAGTAGGTGAGGATGCTCTCCACTGCGCAGCGGTAGAAGGCCACCAGCATCTCCTGTCTGATGTGGTCTTTCCTGAGGACTCTCAGGAAGAAGAGCCGCTGTTGTGCCTTCTTGATGATGCCTGCTGTGTTGACATTTCTCGAGTTTCTATGCGTACGCATGGAGTTTCAATGCGTACGCATGGATCACAGTGTGCGTAGCCTAGAGGTGCGCACAGTTTTTATAAATCCCAAAATTGCGGGAAAATTTGCTTACGCACCTTAGTGTGCGTACGCAAGCTTTATAAATGAGGCCCCTGCAGTCTATTTCCAACCTTCAAACTCGTCTTGCCTAGCAACAATACTCGGTAAATCCTCACAACCTGCCTTACCATAATGGCAAAGGCTAGTGCATTGTTATAAGCAATTCAGCAGTATTTATATACAATGTCTCCATCACATTCTTCTGATAACCCTAACCCTGTGTAGGAGCATGCCCACCCAGGGTCTTTGGAAGGAGGGGGGGAGTATGATGACATGATGATGGTAGAGATGCTCCTGGATTTGGCCACACAAGCAAAGATCATACACTCCACTGGAACCATGCAGGTAACACACACACACACACACACACACACACACACGTCCATATTCTTAAACAACTACTGCTGTTTAAGGTCTTTCTACCCTGAAGTGACGTATCCCCTCCCCCCTCTCTCTCTTCTCTCAGGAGTTTAAGCAGAGCAGCTTTATCGAGGACAGAGACTCTTATGATAGAGGTATGTGTCTGGTGTTATTTACATGTTTAATGATGTTAGTGAGTCTGTATCTACATCCTAGTCTGTATCTACATCCTGTCTATGTACAGTCTGTATCTACATCCTGTCTATGTACAGTCTGTATCTACATCCTGTCTATGTACAGTCTGTATCTACATCCTGTCTATGTACAGTCTGTATCTACATCCTAGTCTGTATCTACATCCTGCCTATGTACAGTCTGTATCTACATCCTGTCTATGTACAGTCTGTATCTACATCCTAGTCTGTATCTACATCCTGCCTATGTACAGTCTGTATCTACATCCTAGTCTGTATCTACATCCTGCCTATGTACAGTCTGTATCTACATCCTGTCTATGTACAGTCTGTATCTACATCCTGTCTATGTACAGTCTGTATCTACATCCTGTCTATGTACAGTCTGTATCTACATCCTGTCTATGTACAGTCTATCTACATCCTGTCTATGTACAGTCTGTATCTACATCCTGTCTATGTACAGTCTGTATCTACATCCTGTCTATGTACAGTCTGTATCTACATCCTGTCTATGTACAGTCTGTATCTACATCCTGTCTATGTACAGTCTGTATCTACATCCTAGTCTGTATCTACATCCTGCCTATGTACAGTCTGTATCTACATCCTGTCTATGTACAGTCTGTATCTACATCCTGTCTATGTACAGTCTGTATCTACATCCTGTCTATGTACAGTCTGTATCTACATCCTGTCTATGTACAGTCTGTATCTACATCCTGTCTATGTACAGTCTGTATCTACATCCTAGTCTGTATCTACATCCTGCCTATGTACAGTCTGTATCTACATCCTGCCTATGTACAGTCCTGTGCTGTAATTTGATTTATAAGAAAGAAAGAAAATGAGATGGGTCAGAACACACAAATTATAATGATTTCATAAATGTATTTGTTTATTAATTCATTTCCGTAGTGGTGCAGCTCCTCAGATCTGTTAACCGGAATAAGGGGAAGGGAGATCTGGTACCCATACTACATTCTGGCACAAAACTGGGTGAGTGTATGCACGTGTGTGTTGTATTGTAAGGTCCTTCAAAATTGCAATAGAGTTCTTGGAAAAAGTGCATTTGAATTGTCTCTGTCTCTCTCTCTCTCTCTCTCTCTCTCTCTCTCTCTCTCTCTCTCTCTCTCTCTGTCTCTCTCCCTCTCTGTCTCTCTCTCTGTCTCTCTGTCTGTCTCTCTCTCTCTCTCCAGTCCCCTCTAGACACCAGGATCTGAACCCCACTCCTGGTTCCACTCTCCAGCTCACCGTGAAAGAAGACAGAGAGACTGGAAGAGGGGAGACCATGAAAAATACCAACAAAGACATGAGGACAGCTACTGATGCAGAAACCAACCAAAAAAACAGCAAAAACACTCAAGAGACTGCAGGGACAAACACCGGCAGGGTTATTGGCAAACAGACCCCCAGTAAGACCAGTACCCAGAGCAGCAGCAACTCTGGTGAAGAGATAGGGAGAGAAACCAGTAAAGAAACCAGTAAAGAAACTGAAGAAAAAGTGATTAAAAGGGAAACTGGTGAAGAAAGTAGAGACGAGACGAGTGGACAAACTGAACAAGATGCATGGAAGACTAGCAGAGAGACCAGGGGAGGGCCCAGCAGAGAGACCAGTGCAGGGCCTAGCAGCGAGACCAGGGGAGAGACTAGCAGGAAGACCAGTGAAGGGCCTAGCAGAGAGACCAGTGCAGGGCCTAGCAGAGAGACCAGGGGAGAGACTAGCATAAAGACAAAGGGTAGAGCTAGCTCTGAGACACCTGAAGAAAAGAGAGACACCAGCCAAGATGCAGGGAGGAAGACTGACAACCAAGAAACCAGCAAAAACACTCAAGAGACTGCAGGGACAAACACCGGCAGGGTTATTGGCAAACAGACCCCCAGTAAGACCAGTACCCAGAGCAGCAGCAACTCTGGTGAGGAGATAGGGAGAGAAACCAGTAAAGAAACTAAAGAAAAAGTGATTAAAAGGGAACCTGGTGAAGAAAGTACAGAGGAGACGAGTGGACAAATGGACCAAGATGCATGGAAGACTAGCAGAGAGACCAAGGGAGAGACTAGCAGGGAAACCAGGGGAGAGACTAACAGGGAGACCAGTGGAGAGACTAGCAGGGAAACCAGGGGAGACACTAACAGGGAGACCAGGGGAGAGACTAGCATAAAGAGAAAGAGCAGAGATAGCTCTGCGACACCTGAAAAGAGAGAGACCAGACAAGATGCAGGGAGAAAGACCGACAAAGAGAGACCAAGACAGACTAGCAAAGAAATGGAGAGACAGACCAGGGAAGAGACTGAACAAAAGAAGGAGAGAAGGTCTGGCTCACAGACTTGTAAAACACCTGAAAAAATAGAGATTAGCAATGATGCTCTGATAAAGACTGAAGTAGAGAGAGAAAGAGAAACTGGAGAAGAGACGGGCAGGTCTAGCTCAGTGACGTATAAAACACCTGAAAAAAACACCAACCGTCAGACTGTAGAGGAGAAAAAGAAAGGTTTGTACCTGCGCATATGTGTGTCGAAATGTGAACGTGAGAGTGTGTGTGTGTGTGTGTGTGTGTGTGACAGTCTGTAGTATTTGAATCATGCTTCTCTTCCAGGGACTCCTCCCACCACTTCTCCACCGCCCACGGTGCTGCAGAGTTACCTGAAGAAGAGCATCAGGAAGGTTGTTATTGGTCAGTATTGGTTCTATGCGTATATTACACCAAAGCCTCATCTCAAAGCCTAGTTTAAAAAAGCCAGTTCACTCCCCGCCATCTTGGAGATGCATCTTTGGGCACTTATTTTCAATACAGTGGGAGGGCAGGACAAAAACTCCACTCACACCAGAATGATGTAAACATGTTGGGTTAGCAACTTTTCCTTTCGGGTTTTCATATCACTGAAGTGTGTAGAAACATTGTGTGTTGTCATTTGACCGGTACAGCACTGTACACACAGTACAATCGCACAGCAATTGATCGACGTGAAATCCGTTGCTACAGAACATTTGGAGAATCCTGTAGATTACTGGGAGAATGTAAACAAAATGTAAATGTAAACTTTTCAGCAACAATAGGGCGCGCCATGTTTGGAGGAGAAATGGCTCTGCATATGATCCTAAAAATACCATACCTACAGTGACGTTTGAAGGTGGAAGCCACATGGTATTGGGCCGCTTCTCTTCACAGGGTACTAGTGGAATCCAAATTATCGAAGGGAAGATGAATGGAGATGCAGGTACAATGGACATGTACCAGGACATTCTTGGAAGAATCTGTTGCCATCCACCAGGATGATGAGGAAGATGTTCCAGCAGGACAACGTTCCAAAACATACTGCAAAGGAGACTCTCCATTGGTCCAAGAAAATGAAGGTGTTGGTCTGGCCTAGTCAACCGCCAGACTTAAATCCAATAGAACATTTGTGGAAGGACCTGAAGATCAAGTTTCACCAGGGGGCCCCCCCGGAATCTTCCAGATTAAATGACTGTCTGTGTTGAAGAATGGGCCAAAATCTCTCCTGATCACTGCGAGAGCTGTCATTTGAAACAAGCTGTCATTTGAAACAAAGACTTCTCCACCAAGTATTAAATACATTTAAGTTAGTGTGTAGTTTTATTGAATTACTACCAATGACTGGTCTAAATTTCATGTGAATAGCTGCATTGAAAATATGTTGAATTAATGATGTGTTGAATACGTATTTCCCCCACTGTATGTACTGTAAAGGAAGCAACCTAGATCTCCTCTATTTACAATAGGACGCGAGCATGTGCATGCGTTGTGTTGCTAACAATTGAGAAAAGGCTTATTTCAATGTAGATGTGATGAAGATGCTTGATGAACTGTAGCTGAGACCCAGAGACCAGAACTATTGTACAGATACTCATAATGGTCTCATGCTGAAGCTGAATATGAATGTAAGAATCGTTAGATTTCCTTGTTAGTGTTGGATGTGAAAAAGATGCAGATGTACAGTAGAAAGAGATGTATGATATAGAATGCACACCCCTGACTTTGCAGTTTTAGTAATTTTTAAGTCAGTCAGAATCTGGGTCGATTCCTGGGATCATAACAGCTATAACAGGTAGAAGAAGCAGTGAGGAGCCACAGAACCAGCCAATCAAGAAGAACCAGTCATCAAGACTACCTCAACGTGTCGTGTAGCTATCTGGAGACCGGCGCAGAGAGGAGGAAGGAGAATGAAAGCAGAGGAAATGGAGAAGAATGAGAAAACTGATGAATGGGAAGATGGAGGGGGGAAAAAATATCTATTCCTAGTATCAACTCAGCTTGAGTTTATCTGATGCAAACCTTTAGTTTGTGTAATAACATTTCTATTCAACCCCCTGAGACTCATTCTACTGATGATTTTATTGTTTGATATTTGTTATTGTAGCCATTGTTACTCTGTCAGTGTATCAGGTCAATGATGCTGAACTTGTGAAATGTAGCATTGTTAGTGGAAGTGCTTGAGCGTTGCTTTTCATTGTTTTCTATGAGACGACACGCTTTGTCATAGTGGTTGTTTTCTTTTGTTTGCTTCTCAATTCCAGAACCATATATCACACTACCAACTGTTTGAACCACTACAATCCGGATTCAGGGCCAAGTACAGCACTGAAACAGCTCTGGTCATGGTGGTCAATGATCTCCTCTTGGCTGCTGCTAATGGCAATATCAATATACTCATTGTCCTTGACCTTTCCGGCTTTTGATACTATCACCCACAGCATCCACCTGGACCGACTTGAGATCACTCTGCATCACTGGAACACCCCTGGCTTAGTTCAAATCATACCTGTCCAACAGGTGGCAGTACGTGCTCCTAGTGGGGTCCAGATCCGCCCTAGAACCAGTGAAACAAGGTGTCCCCCTGGGTTCCGTTCTTGGCCTGCTACTGTTCATAATCTACCTCCTCCCACTTGGTGAAATCATTCGGAAACACAGCCTCAAATTCCACACACATGCTGAAGACACCCAGCTCTACCTCCACACCAAACCCTCGCCCTCCCTCATCTCCTGCCTCCATGAATAAAATAATGGAAGACCACCAATCTTCTCAAACTCAACAGCAATAAAACGGAACTCATGGTTGTTGCGCCCAAGACCCTCCTTCAAAAGATCAGTAACCTCATCCTCACCAACAACAGTTGTTCCTTATGCTCCTCCTCAAAATCATCTCCTGTCTCTGACCTTCACTCTAATACCTCTGCGGAGTCCTTCTTGTTTCCAGCAAGGCCCTGAATCGGCTGCAATATGTCCAAAACTCAGCTGCCAGGATCCTCACCCACATTAAACTCTGGGAGCACATCACCCCCACTCTGCAACAACTTCACTGGCTCCCCATCAAACATAGAATCTCCTTCAAGATCCTCCTCCTCACCAAGGCATTCCATGGCCTGGCTCCTGCCTGCCTAACTGACCTACTCCACCCCTACACCCCTGCACGTGGTCTCCGATCCTCCGATGCTGATCTCCTCGTCATACCTCACACTTGGCGACCGTGTCTTTTCTGTTGCTGCGCCCAAGCTGTGGAACACCCTTCCACCAGCCTTCCGATGCGCTGATACTCTCAATACATTCAAGACCAAACTTGACGCATCTCTTCAGAGTCGCCATCGTACAGCATGGCATGGGTATGCCATAGCTCCCTGAGTTCTTACACCTTTTTTCCTTTTGAATACGATTTTATCTTCTGTAGCTTTATGCTTTTGTTGTGTTTTTTGTTTATTGTCCTGCTTCTCTTTTATTTTGTTTTTCTTCTGTAAAGTGTCTGAGTTGAGGTTGAGAGGCACTCCCCTATGCACACCCCTGACATTGCAGTTTTAGTCATTTAGAAGTCTGGGTCGACTCCTGGAGTCGTACACCGCTATCTATAACAGGCAGAAGAAGCAGTGAGGAGCCGCAGAACCAGTCAACAAGACTACCTCAACATAAAGCTGTCTGGAGACCGGCGCAGAGAGGAGGAAGGAAGAATGAAAGTAGAGGAAATGGAGAAGAATGAGAAAACTGGGAAGATGGAGGGGGAAAAATATCTCCAACATGCCATCTCACCTTTAGTTTGTGTGGTTTAATTTCTATTTAACCCCCTTGAGACACGTGACTGAGCTCTCTCGTGTGTGTGTGTGGGTGTGTGTGTGGGTATGGGTGTGGGTGTGAGAGAGAGAGAGAAATGTCAATCTCACTGTCAATGGTGCTGGAATTCTTGAGTCTTCTAGAGAATATTACTGATGATATTATTGTTTGATGATAAGTGTCGTGTGAATTGGATGTCTTGAATTTCAATGTAACTTCTTGAGCCATTGTTACTGGGCTCTGCCAGTGTATCAGGCCAATAGTGCAATGCTATTAAAAAAACAATTTAAGTAATTTTGGGGGGGGGCAGTCCCACTCATATTTTTATTTTTATTGATAGAGATAGTAGAAATATAGACAGGAAGGGTGGGTGAGAGAGAGAGAAGGGATGACATGCAGGATATGGCCGGAATCGAACCAGGAACCCTGCGGTTACATGGTCGATGGGGTGATCCTCCCTGTCTCTTGCAAAACCAATTGTGAATCAAGGCAGTGGCATCTCAGATGTAACCTATCAAATCTAGGCAAAGGACTCATGGTCAGTGACACAGTGTGTCCCTCCCCTCCTCCTGTAGGTTTGAATGAGCTCATTGAGTGCTCCTGTGAGGGCCGAGCCTCACTCTACCTGTGTAAGGTGTGTGAGCAGAAGATACCACTACGACCAGACAGCCAGATCATCACACATCTGACTGGAGAGCACCACAGGAGCTGCTATATGGTGAGTAAGCAGTAGTGTGTGGGTGGGTGGGTGGGTGGTTGTGTGTGTGGAGCAGCAGGTCTGTACAGTTGGCAGGGGTTTTAACACCCGCACACCATTTGGAGGAGCCAATATATATATTTCTCAAAGTGTAAGATATCAGTTTGTGTTCCCCTAGTGGTTTAAGCTAGGCCCTGGATGATGCCATCAGCATTCGCGAGGTGATGACGGGTGCACGGGTACCTGTAGCACGCCAAGCCACATTTGTTTTAATGAAGCTTTGCTTTAAATTGTTTCATTTAGTTTGAAAAGGAAATTAAGGTCTCTTTAGAAAGGTCTTCTTTTTGTTTTGGGTTGTTGCGACATATCCTTTTTTTGTGTTTTTATGTTTTCCACCTGCTGTGGATCATAGTGAAATAAACCAGAACCCCCCTTGACAAAGGGGAACCGATCACTGGGTCCTACTAGCGGGTAGCACTGCCACCACCTTTTTTGTACCGGAAAGGTCTGGGGACAGAGGTCGGAGCACACCACCACACGACACAGAGTTAGCAAAATCAGTAGAAATACTTTATTAATCAACTTTGACAATTCATAAGCCTTTATTAGTTGGTCGACCTAACCCCCTCAAGCAGTCAATCCCAAGTTAACCAGCGCATAAGGCACTTACGTGCAGTTCACTCCCCTGGATAACCAGCTATCATATCGAATAATTTCACCCTATAATATAGGCACACATGATTTCACCCTCTCAATAGGCACACATGATTTCACCCGCTCAATAGGCACACATGATTTCACCCTCTCACTAGGCACACATGATTTCACCCTCTCAATAGGCATGCATGATTTCACCCTCAATAGGCATGCATGATTTCACCCTCTCAATAGGCATGCATGATTTCACCCTCTCAATAGGCATGCATGATTTCACCCTCTCAATAGGCATGCATGATTTCACCCTCTCACTAGACATGATTTCACCCTCTCACTAGACACACATGATTTCACCCTCTCACTAGACACACATGATTTCACCCTCTCACTAGACACATGATTTCACCCTCTCACTAGACACATGATTTCACCCTCTCACTAGACACACATGATTTCACCCTCTCAATAGGCACACATGATTTCACCCTCCCCCTAGGCACACATGATTTCACCCTCTCACTAGACACATGATTTCACCCTCTCACTAGACACACATGATTTCCCCCTCTCAATAGGCACACATGATTTCCCCCTCTCAATAGGCATGCATGATTTCACCCTCTCAATAGGCACACATGATTTCACCCTCTCAATAGACACATATGATTTCCCCCTCTCAATAGGCATGCATGATTTCAGCCTCTCACTCGGCACACATGATTTCACCCTCTCACTAGACACACGTTATTAGGGCGCTTCGATTAACAGGTACGACCAGACTGCCTTTGACCACACCGACAGCTAACTTCCCCCAGCCTCAGACCCCACCAATTAACCCCCTGCTTTAGACTATTTAAAAACCTATAAAAATCTAACAATCCCCCACCCCCCAAACCCAGACACGGACAATAACAATACACAACATATAGGTTCACATTAACCTATAAGGCACTTAACTTGCCCAGGTGGCAAGACCCTCCCCTGGGGTCTGCGCGTTGTGGCACCGTGTCAACTCGGCTTGTAGTGACGGAGCCGCCGGGGAACCCATCAATACAGTGCTTACACGTGGGACGCTCCCCAGCTGTTAGGAGCGCCCCGAACTGGAGTCACAGATAGGGCTTTCACACCGGCAGTTCCGAACGCCGGTTCGCGTTCGTGTTCGGAAACCTCCGAACGTTGGCGCTGTCTGGCGAACGATACACTGGTATGAACGCGGGCTCGTTTGCCAGACAGCGCCAACGTTCGGAGGTCTCCGAACGCGAACCGGCGTTCGGAACTGCCGGTGTGAAAGCCCTAAGAGTGGCTGGATTGCACCTAGTTCCCAGATCCCTAGCACTATTCTTATCCTACCGGCCTACGAAAGATCTCCCCCTCGCTCACTATCTTTGCCGCCGGCAGCCCTAAATGACTGCGAACGGCACCCACCCCCCAGTATGTGCAGGACTTTCAGCAAGGTCCGTATAGTTCCGCCGCTCCGCTCGAGACCCGCTCAGCTCCTGGCTCTGTCTATTTATTGGTTTCCCCAGAGTCTCAACAGAGTCTGAGCGGGTGCAGGTGCAGGTATGGGTGCAGGTGCAGGTATGGGTGCAGGTATGGGTGCAGGTGCAGGTATGGGTGCAGGTGCAGCTCATCAGTCTAGTTGCGGAGGCTGAGGTTAGGTTTGCCACCATAGCATCAACAGCTACAAATATACTGTACATGCATCCTCAAGTATCCTCAAACCAAGAAGAAGAAGAAGCAGTCGACCACTGTGAGTAACCCAATACAAGATCAAAATGACGTGAACGTTGAGTTAGAGTGAACTGTAGTCATGACTCATGCTTGGTGATGGAATACAGCCTTCTAGAGGGAAAGGACAGGGCCGTAACACTGCTGCAGCAGCGCAGTGTGCACACGGTGTGAAGGGCTGCCAGAAGCCACCACAAGCTGGTGAGAAGAGCTGTGAAGGACGATGAAAAGAGGATGGTTTGCCTTATCAGATTGGCAAAATCAAGTTCATTATACCAGCTCATGAATTGCAGATCACGCTCTCGGCCCAGAAAAACAAGGAAATGTTTTAGCGCAGTCTAACATGAATAAACACGAGTCGTATGTATGTAAGCATGATGGGTTTCAGTGAGATTGAGACTAGGCAGAAAAATAGCCTACAGTTATAGTAGGGTGCAAACCTCCCCAGCAACACAGTGTTAATGGTGCATTTATTTTGTATATACTTTTTGAGGGACCGATTGAAGGTGGAGAGCATGCTGGATACATTACCACGCCTTTGTTTGTAAATCGTAAAACGATCACAATAACGTATCATAAATATAGTGCTTTGTTCAAGTGACTTGCTCTCCAGTCACCAGCTCACATCCGGGGTGGGAATCTGAATACCTGAGGCTCTAAAATGAATACAAATGTGATTTAACACAAATCCATCAATATAGGCTACAGGGCCCATTCCACTGCAGCCATGCCTCCCTGTACAGTACCTCAGCCAGAGACAGGTTTCTTTGCTACAGTTGTCATAGATAACAACTATCACCAGTAGGCTAAATCTAAATTTTCGTTAATATATATGGAGCAAATAAAATAATGTAATGCAAAAAAGATGAAAGACGAAAGATGATGAGATGGGTGACATGCATGGCTTGTGTTAAACAATGAATAAATAATACAAAATAAGCTTGTGTACAAGAATGTGTGGGCTAACTAATGACTTTGTGTCTGTCTGACTAACACTAACCCTTCCCATGACAGAGTTTCCTAAAAAAGCCCCTCCCTAATGGAAAGAAAGCCACAAACAAGGTTAGAAACGCTGCCATCAAGTCTGAAGTGAAAATGGGCTACGAAGAGGCTCAGGTGAGGACTGGCTGCTGCTCACCTGTCTGTCTGTCTCTGCCTGCCTGCCTGCCTGCCTGTCTCTGCCACTGTCTCTGTCTGTCTCTGTCTTCCTGCCTGTCTGTCTGTAAATTGAATGGAATCCCTCAGAAGAGGTTACCGAGAGATACTACAGAAAGCAGGTCAAACCCGTTTTGAAATATCATATAATGCAGAAATAAAAGTACAAAAAGTGCAGTGTTGGGAGGCAGGCTCACCTCAGGTCAAAGGCCAGGGAGAAAAGGTGTGTTTTAGCAAATGTTTTAAATGCCTCGACACTGGGCCGATCAGACGTGGAGGGGGAGGCTGTTCCAGAGCCTAGGGGCGGCCTTAGAGAAGGCTCTATCCCCTCTCGTTTTGAGTCTGGTCCTAGGGACCTCCAGCAGCAGTTGGTCAGCTGACCTAAGGGCTCTGGATGGAGTATGGTGGCGCAATAGGTCAGCCAAGTATGGGGGTGCCTGCCCGTTAAGTGCTTTAAAAACAATCAAAAGTAATTTAAAATCGATACGGAAGCAGACGGGGAGCCTGTGGAGTGAAGCCAGGATTGGGGTTATGTGGTCACGCTTCTTAGTGCCGGTGAGTAGTCGAGCAGCAATATTTTGGACCAGCTGCAGCTGGTACAATGAGTTGCAGTAATCCAGCCGGGTTGTTATGAAGGCATGGATCACCTTCTCTAGGTCCTTCTGCGGAAGATAGGCCCTTGTTTTAGCGAGGAGTCTGAGGTGAAAAAAATCACTCCAAGAGTTCTGACTGAGGAGCAGATGTTTGAGCCAAGGGGACCTAGGGCATCGACAGAAGGGCCTAGAGAAGTGTTGGCAAATATAATTATCTCAGTCTTGCTCTCATTTAGATTGAGGAAGTTTGCACTCAACCATGCTTTGATGTCAGTCAGGCAGTTGAGCAATGGCAACTAGGGCTGCACGATTAATCGATTTTAAATCGAAATCGCGATTTGAAATGATGCGATTAGCTAATCGCAAAGCCTGCGATTTGCCTGCGATTTTTTTTTTTTTTTTTTTTTTTTTTTTTACTATTTAGCAGACGCTTTTAATCCAAAGCGATTTACAATTACGAATTACAGGGACATTCCCCCTGGAGTAACTGAGGGCTAAGTGCCTTACTCAAGGGCACACTAGTAGTGGTGTGGTTTCAGGCGGGATTTGAACTCACACAACCTTCCGATCACAAGTCCAACTCACTAGACCACCACTACCCGTATCGGATACGTCATACAGCGCGTCGGATTCAACGTCAATGAACGTCAACGTCAATGAACGTCAAAAATGAACGTCAACAATGAACGTGAACGTCAATGAAAATAGGTGATAGATAGATTCATCCAATCACCTGCCAAGTATTTTTTGAAAGTACCTGCCCTTTTCCAAACAGCTTCCAATTAAGCTTTCCTAGATGGTTGTGTGAAACAAACTACCTGAGTCAGGTTAGTAATGCTCCATCACATGTTTTAATCTGAAGCTTGATTTTAAAGCAACCCAACTTTAAAGCAACCCAATGTAAGTTTAGTTCTTTCACTCGTAGCTCGGGCTGTGGAGGTGCTAGAGGAGGGAGCCTCTAAGTCCCCTGAAGACGTACAAACAAACTGCACGTTGATACGACCTTCCTAGCCGGAGATATGGCCACACTTTACAAAAACTTCCTTTTTTTTTTTTTTTTTTTTTGCTATTTAAAAAAAAAAAATCGCAAATTAATCGCAATCGCGATATCTGTCCAAATAATCGCAATTCGATTTTTTCCCCAAATCGTGCAGCCCTAATGGCAACCTTAGGACGTTTCAGTGCTATGGCGCGAAGTCTGAAATTTCTTGTGGATGTTATTAGGGATGTCCCGATCCGATATTGATATCGCATATCGCCTCGATATTGGTCCTGAATGCTGGATCGCAGATCGCACCAGAAAAAAATAGGCAGCGATCTGGGGCTCGCGATCCGGCGTGTCACTCACGTGATGACAACAATAGTAGTCAGTGGTCACATGCATGAGAGTTGGCTAGTAGCTACCTGTGTGTAAGGAGTCTGACAATGTCATGATGCTAGCTGGTGAAATCATAAACCATTTGCTTACGTAATTTCTCGTTTGTTTACATAGTCTGAAACTACAGATGGTAAGCTTTCAAATGATGCGTCATACATTGAAATCGGAAAAAAATTCAAGACGACACGAGTATTTGAATGTTTGTTTGTATCAATGTTTTGCTCAAGAATGGTGACTGCTAAAAACGCTGCTAGCGGCTAACGTTTCGTGCTAAAACGAAATTATTGTAACGTCCCCACTTGGACAGTGGTTGAAATAATGACAGATAGCTTCTCTCATGTAATCTGTGCGTTTAACTGTAAACTATCTCATACACAACTTTCTTAGTTCACCGGAGCTCTCTCTCCCAACGGTCTCAACAACACACACAGCTTTCTTTTAGTCAGGAGCTTTTCTTCTTCATGTCGCTCAAAAGCAGAACCTCTCTTTTGGCTTTGCGTGACCTTCCCATTTTCTCTCAACTGACCTCAGTCACATATTATTTAAATGAGCACATAGTACATGATTTATCACTTTTAGTTATGTTAATACAAATCCCCAACAAGTATAGTTATGTTGATTATTACTTGTTGTTATTAAAACATTCATGAAGAATATACACATAAAAGGATATTTTCCAACAACTGTTAATGTAAGATCTGAGCGCGTGGGATTGGGGTTGGCAGCATTGTGTGTTTGTTGTTTCACTGTGTTGCAGATTTTAGTCATATGGTGGATGGTTAAACATATACATTCCTATAACCTGCGCTACAGCTGGTGGTTGACCGGCAATTGACCAGGCAATTTTGTTCTTTAGGATGTGTCATTTACATTTACATTTACATTTTTGGCATTTAGCAGACGCCTTATTCCAAAGCGACTTACAATCAATACATTTGAATACCAAGCATGTGAATCAGCAATCCACCATTCGTTGCAGGAAGAGTAATCTAGCTCGGGCCCGGGGCCACTGATAGAAGGAAAAACCTTCTCCCTATCGCCTTCTACCACATTTTTTTTTTTTTTTTTTTACTGGAGAAACTGAGAAACAGTACAAGGGGGGCAATAGAAGTTCTTAGGGACACAGTAGAGAGGAAAGCGGGTGTCTTTAGGAGACGTAGTGGTGAGGGTCAGAAGATGTCTCAGGAGGAGCAGTTAAGATGTAACCTGAAGAGATAGGTCTTCAGTCTACGACGGAAGATGGGTAGTGCCGTTCTGACAGCCGTGGGGAGCTCATTCCACCAGCGGGGAGCCAGTGTTGTGAAGAGACGTGATCGGGCAGCCCGACTGCTGTGTAGAGGAGGTGGGGCCAGTCGGCCAGCCGAGGTGGAGGAGCGGAGTGAGCGGGCAGGGGTTTGGGGGGTTACCATTTCCTTCAGGTAGGCAGGGGCTGTCCCTTTAGCTGCCTGGTATGCAAGCACCAGGGTCTTGAATCTGATGCGAGCTGCTATCGGGAGCCAGTGCAGGGTGCGAAGGAGAGGGGTGACATGCGAGTATTTGGGGAGGTTGAATACCAGCCGGGCAGCAGCATTCTGGATGAGCTGCAGAGGTCTAATGGCTGAAGCGGGGAGCCCAGCCAGGAGTACATTGCAGTAGTCCAGGCGGGAGATGACCAGTGCCTGGGTCAAGAGTTGCGCTGCCTCTCTGGTAAGGAATGGTCGTATCCTTCTGATGTTGTAGAGGAAGAATCTGCAGGAGCGAGCCGTTGCTGCAATGTTCTCCGCACAGGATAGTCGGTTATCCAGGATCACTCCAAGGTTCTTGGCTGTCAGGGAGGGGGTTACAGTAGAGTTCTCCACTGTGATGGAGAAGTCTTGGAGAGGGCAGGCTTTCCCGGGGATGAAGAGGAGCTCGGTCTTGTTAAGATTGAGCTTGAGATGGTGGTCAGCCATCCAAGTTGAAATGTCAGCGAGACATGCTGAGATACGGGTTGCCACGTGTACATCAGACGGGGGGAAGGACAGGAAGAGTTGAGTGTCGTCTGCGTAGCTGTGGTAGGAGAGCCCATGTGAAGAGATTACCGAGCCAAGAGACTTGGTGTAGAGGGAGAAAAGTAGGGGCCCTAGGACAGAACCCTGGGGTACCCCAGTGGAGAGGGTTCGTGGAGAAGATAGCGATTCTCTCCTGGTCACCTGGTAGGAGCGGCCCGCCAGGTAGGAAGAAAACCAGGAGTGTGCGGTGCCAGAGATGCCCAGGTCTGAGAGGATGGAGAGAAGGATCTGGTGATTGACTGTGTCGAAGGCAGCAGACAGGTCAAGGAGAATGAGAACAGAGGAGAGGGAGGCAGAGTGCTCTGCTTGGGCAGAGTGGAGGGCTTCCGTGACAGCAAGGAGCGCAGTCTCAGTGGAATGCCCAGCCTTGAAGCCGGATTGGTGGGGGTCTAAGTGATCCATCTTCCGGAGATAGTCAGTCAGTTGTTTAGATGCCGCGCGTTCAAGGGTTTTGGAAGGGAAGGAGAGAAGGGATACAGGTCTGTAATTGTGGACAGATGATGGGTCAAGGGTAGGTTTCTTGAGGAGAGGCTTGACTCTGGCTATTTTGAAGGCCGCTGGGACAGATCCTGTGGATAGGGAGGAGTTGATTAGGGTGTTAAGGTAAGGAAGGATGTCGGCGGAAATGGATTGGAGAAGGGGGGAGGGGATGGGATCAAGAGGGCATGTGGTTGCCAATCCAGAGACCGAGTGTCGAGGAGAGAGTTTGGAGGGGGTGTTAGCATTGTTAGTGGGAGGAGGGAGAGGTGGGGGGGAAAAGGTGCTGCTGATGTCGTCCACCTTTTTTTCAAAGTAGGTGACAAAGTCATCGGTGGACAGGGAGGAAGGAGGAGGGGGAGGAGGTGGATTAAGGAGTGAAGAGAAAGTGGAGAACAGTTTTCTAGGATTAGAGGCAGAAGAATGTGTTTTGGAATGATAGTAGGATGCTTTAGCAGCTGATGCAGAGGAGGCGTAGTTGGCAAGGAGAGGGTGATAGTGGTTAAGGTCATCAGAAAGGCCAGTTTTTCTCCATTTCCTCTCAGCTGCTCTGAGCTCTAGTCTACAAGCATGTAGCGTTTCAGAGAGCCAGGGAGCTCGAGGAGAGGATCGAGCTGGCTTCAAGGTTAGTGGACAGAGGGTGTCGAAGGATGAGGTGAGAGCGGACAGGAGGGTTGAGGATGCCGCATCAGTGGATAGAAGGGAGAAGGATTCAACAGAGGGTAGTGAGGATAGGACAGAAGAAGAGAGGGCGATGGGGGACAGGGTACGTAGGTTACGACGAGAGGGTCTTAAGTGGTTAGAGGCTGAGAGGGAAGAGGAAGTTTTGAGGGGAAGGGAGAAGGATATAAAGTGGTGATCAGAAACTGGAAGAGGGGTAACGGTAAGGTTGGAAGTGTGGGAAGATCTGGTGAAGACAAGGTCGAGCTGATTGCCTGCCTTATGAGTCGGAGGAGAGGGGGACAGGGTAAGGCCGAAGGAGAGGAGAAGGTCAAGTACTCCAGAAGAGAGAAGCTTCTCAGATTGGAAATTGAAGTCACCTAGTAGTACGAGCGGAGTGCCATCATCAGGGAAAGAGCTGAGAAGGCCATCCATCTCGCCTAGGAAGTCACCGAGCTGGCCTGGGGGGCGATAGATGACAACAATGTGGAGTTTGACCGGGGAGGAGACAAAAGCGGCATGAAATTCAAAGGAGGATATAGACAAGTGTGCCAGGGGAAGGACAGTATGTGACCACTTGGGCGAGATGAGGAGTCCTGTGCCTCCCCCTCGACCAGAGGGTCTAGGGGAATGAGAAAAGGAGTAGGCGGCAGAGAGGGCTGCCGGTGTTGCTGTGTTTTCTGGTGTGATCCAGGTTTCAGTGAGAGCAAGGAAATTGAGGGCCATAAGAGATGCATAAGCTGAGATAGCGTCAGCTTTCCGGACCGCCGACTGGCAATTCCAGAGACCGCCTGCGGCGATAAAGTCATGGTCAGTAGAAAAAGGTGGATAGATGAGATTGGAAGGGTTGCGAGGGGGGATGTAGCATCTAGGTGTCCTCCTGAGTGTCAGAAGAACAGGGATAGGGAGAAAACACATTGTGGTAAAAGTCTGTAGAGGGGAAGAGGGCTAAAGAACCTTGTGTCCCAATGGAAGCATGTAGAGGGGGCCAAGGAATGATCCGTGGGGAACTCCACATGTCATTTTAATTTGGTCGGACACAAAGTTGCCAATGGAGACATAGTAGTTTCTGTCCTGTAGGTAGGATCTAAACCAGTTTAGGACAGTGCCTGAAAGTCCTACCCAAGTTTTTCTGTTAGAATGTTGTGGTCGACAGTGTCAAAGGCAGCACTAAGATCTAGTAATACTAAAACTGAGATTTTTTCGGAATCGGTATTTACACTAATGTTATTAAGGACCTTAATATGGGTTGTTTTAGTGCTAGGTAGTGGGCGAAAGCCTGATTGAAAGTCATCAAAGAGATAATTTAGGGTATTTTTTGCTACATTGTTTGTGGACAACCATTTCAATAATGTTTCCTATACAGGGTACGTTTGATATGAGTCTGTAGTTGTTCATTACAAATGGGTCTAGGCTGCTCTTTTTTAGTAAAGGCTTGATAACTGCAGTTTTCAGGGTTTCAGGAAAAATGAAAGGTAAGTGTTGATTATTTGTATTTGTTTGCTTGCCAAGCAGCTAAATGTGTTTTTTAAAAAGCTTGTTGGCAGGACATCAAAGGCACAGGTGGATGGTTTAAGATGTGTCATGATTTCATCTAGAGTACGATGCATAATTTAACTGTCCATTGTATTTTGGAGATTCTGGCTGTGTTCTCATTCGTTTTGGAAAGTGTATATCGTAGTGTATATCGTAGTGTATATCAAGCTTTCTTTAGACCCGCTAGCGCAATGATTTTCCAGGGCAACATGTCTTTTGTGTTTTGCTCTTTTCCAATAAATTGATTCTCTGCGAAAGGCCCACACAGTTAGAACATGTATAGCAACTGGACGATTTTTTGCAGAATCTATCTGGAATCAGCGTCTCTGTGTAGGGTTAGGGTTAGAATCAGCGTCTCTGTGTAGGGTTAGGGTCAGGAAGACTGTAGGTAGGTAAAGCTATTAGTAGGGAGGAATCACTGTTTTCTATTCAGTGAGACATAAAAGTAGGGAATAAAAAATGTGTGGAAAGCTAAACTAAAGAAAAGAAATCAGAGTGGAGGAGCAAGCAAGAAACACGTCTACCGTCCTTGAGCAGCAGAAGAAGAGTGTGTCGAAGGGCAGAAACCCAGCAGCAGGACCGCTATCTGCGCCTTTGTGCGCGGAGGAACAGGAGGAGCACTGCCAAAGCCCTAAATGTTTTTACCTCCAGCGGGCTACTCGTGACCAAACTGTCAGAAACAGACTCCATGAGGGCCGACGTCCTCTAGTGGGACTTGAGATCACAGCCCGGCACAGTGCAGCTCGATTGGCATTTGCCAGAGAACACCAGAATTGGCAGGTTCGCCATTGGTGCCCCGTTCTCTTCCCAGATGAGAGCAGGTTCACACTGAGCACATGTGACAGACGTGACAGAGTCTGGAGATGGATGCCATGGCGAGCATTTAGCTGCCTGCAACATCTTCCAGCATAACCGGTTTGGCGGTGGGTCAGTCATGGTCTGAGGAGGCATGTGGGGTGTTCTTTTAATTTCTTTGAGCAGTGTATATATTCACATACATACACTATATAGTTTTCCTTTGTAGTAACGATACCACCATCATTTGTGTACTATTAACTTTGCTTAATACTCTTAATTTATATTCACTGAGGTACAGTGTTGTCATGTGGAACATATGGTAAACCTATGATAAGGCCTGCATGAATGATGGATACCGATGGCAATTGACAAACGTATGGGAAGCTTACAAGTTCAGGGCCACAGCAGCTGACCCTTACAAATGAGTGAGACCTTAGGATCTCATTAGAGAGATTTGTGCAAATCTTCTAAATAGACAATGCTGTACTCAGCTCAGTATAAGCCATGAAGGGACAAGTAACTCCACCCTATCACTGGTGGTCTCAGAGATTAATGAACTGTCTATGTGATACACATATTCCCAGGCTAAAATGTCATGTCATCATGAAATCTGAAGACAACCAAATAATTTGAGGGCGCAATGTAGGGCCCAGTGTCAGAAAGCTGGGTCTCTGTCAGAGGTCATGGGTCTTCCAGCAGGACAATGGAGGACCCAAAGCATACTTCAAAAAGCATCCAGAAGTGGTTTAAGACAAAGCGCTAGAGTGGCCAGCAATGAGTCCAGATCTAAATCCCATAGAACACCTGTGGAGCGATCTCAAAACAGCAGTTGGGAAAAGGCACCCTTCAAATGTGAGAGTCCTGGAGCAGTTGGTAAAAGAAGAGTGATCCAAAATCCCAAAGGGTGTGCTACCAAATATTAAGTTGATAATTTTGTTGAGTCTGTCTGTCTTTACCTGTCTGTCTTTACCTGTGAATATCAATACTAAAAACTCTACGTGTGTGTGTGTGTGTGTGTGTGTGTGTGTGTGTGTGTGTGTGTGTGTGTGTGTGCAGGCTTGTGTGCAGGCAGTGGACTTGGATGCCAGTCAGTACAGCTCTGTGTCCAAAAGCTCCTTCAAAGTGGGTGAGTATTATGTAGAGTCACTGCTGCTATTGTATTATTGTGTAAGGTCATGTTATTTTATTAATGTGTTACTGGTGTATTAAGTGACACAATAGTGTTCTTGAGTGAGCTTGCTAGTAAGAATTTCATTGTACTGTACTGTCAAATACTTCCCTATTGGAATGTCCCGATCCGATATTGATATCGGATATCGCTGTGATATTGGTCCTGAATGCTGGATCGCAGATTGCACCAGAAGACATAGGCAGCGATCTGGGGCTCGCGATCTGGCGTGTCACTCACGTGATGACAACAGTAGTAGTCAGTGGTCACATGCATGAGAGTTGGCTAGTAGCTACCTGTGTGTAATGAGTCTGACAATGTCATGATGCCAGCTGGTTAAATCATAAACCATTTGCTTAAGTAATTTTTCGGTTATCTATTTTATTTTAGTCTGAAACTACAGATGGTAAGCTTTCAAATGATGTGTCATACATTGAAATCGGAAAAAAATTCAAGACGACACGAGTATTTGAATGTTGGTGCACCGAATGAGAATGCGACAGGAGAAAAGTGACTGATCAAACAACCAGGGGTGCACATAACTTTTTGGGTCCAGTGCTCAGAGGAGCACCTAGGGATGCTGCTTGGTGCTCCCCGAGCTCGCGAGTCGAGACCCGTCCCACAGGATGGATAAAAAAGGGATACATGGATAACTTATATTAGCAAAACGACATTTATTCATAAATAAAGATGAACGAACAAATGATTGTGTGCAAAACAAAAGAAACAAATGCAAAATCAAATGACTGCTCTTTAAGCATGAAAGTCTGTCAGACTCCTTTAAACACAATGAAATCAACTGACATCTCTTTAAGCACTAACTGAATGTCTGTTCTTTAAACACACTGAAATAAACAGACATCTCTTTAAGCACTGCTCTGTTCTGTAAACACTGAAATCAACTTTTCAACAAAAAGTTACAGCCTAAGCATTTATTTATGCTACAAGCTTAATCATCATCATCACTGCTTTCTTGACTGCTGTTATCACTGTCCTCAATTTCAACCATGGTAGAGGATGTTGTAGGCTATCACTTTAAATAGCTCATTATTTTGATTGTGCAACAAAGTTTTTGTAAATTTTTTATATATATAATTCCCAACCATATTCCCTGGGTCAGGGGTCGAGGTGCGATAATGAAGCTGTAAAACAAACGTCTGAACGTTTGAAAGCTTCAGGGAAAAGAAACGTGTCCCGTGGTGTTGTTTTTCCTTTTAGCGATAAGTCGTTCGGGACTGAATTTTCACGTGGCGGCGTGATAACCGTGCGATACGCGGAATGAAAGTACGAGTTACGATACTTTCCGAATGTTTTCGTGAGGGGAGTCGCCGTGGTCGTCGTCGGTCGACTGTTGTGATGGATTACTCGTCGGGCCTTCGGCTGAGGGGACGGCAAATAGTTACTTAGTGGGGCTTGCAGTGATGCAGCAGTCAGCAGTTGGATTTTGAGGAAGTCAATTCCTCTCCCAGCGGTTCCAGCTGTTGGTGCGCAAGAGCGCCTTCATGCCGCTGATCTGCCGCGCAGCATGCATTTTGGCGACGCATGCGCACTGGCGCACCAGTTATGTGCACCCCTGCAAACAACAACAAACGCTGCTAACAGCTAGCGGCTAACAGTGGTACATCGCTAGGAACATCTAACTGCGTTTTTATATCATAACAACATGCTGAGAGAACATGGACACGCTAAAAATACATAACTACACATAACTAGATGAACACACAGTCCTTGCTTTTGAACACGTCCTAAAACGAAGGTATGTTTACAAGTCATTATCCCTTAGAATCCAATGCACAGATTATAAGTATTTAGCTAGTGATCGTTAAACTGTTGTATATTATATTGACTGGGTACTTTAAAACTTCAAGTTGCCTGTTATGAAAAAAAACGAAAAACAGATATTGTTGACACCCCTTCGATTCTGCGACTGGTTTCTGGTCTCACCAGCGGGCGTCACTAGGCTACACTTTTAAAAGGGTCCTATAAATCATTTGCCATTTGTAAGAGAAGATAAATAGAATAAAAACCTGAAGGCACTAAAACTAGAACATCAGACAGTAACTCTTTTTTTCTACTATTCTGAATGCTGATTGTTTTAACTTTAAACCAGTTGGTCACTGAGTACTGCAGAGTACTGTTTTTGTTGCTTGAATAAAGGCTGGCAGTCTTTAATAGCCAACTGTTGTTGTGGACTATACTGGGGAAATATTTATTAAGTTATTAATTTATTAGTTATTAAGTTATTAGTTATTAAGATTGGAGATGAGATATTGATTTGTTTTGTTTTGAATCGATTTGCACTTTTAAAAAACCCAACAAAGATAAGCTGAGAAAAGCCAACAGATATTGTGCAGGTTGGGGCTGTAAGAAGCTTATAAGAAGGCTTATAAGGAGGACTATGAAGGGGCTTATAAGGAGGACTATGAAGGGGCTTATAAGGAGGACTATGAAGGGGCTTATAAGGAGGACTATGAAGGGGCTTATAAGGAGGATTATGAAGGGGCTTATAAGGAGGATTATGAAGGGGCTTATAAGGAGGACTAAGAAGGGGCTTATAAGGAGGACTATGAAGGGGCTTATAAGGAGGACTATGAAGGGGCTTATAAGGAGGACTATGAAGGGGATTATAAGGAGGACTATGAAGGGGCTTATAAGGAGGACTATGAAGGGGCTTATAAGGAGGACTATGAAGGGGCTTATAAGGAGGACTATGAAGGGGCTTATAAGGAGGATTATGAAGGGGCTTATAAGGAGGACTAAGAAGGGGCTTATAAGGAGGACTATGAATGGGCTTATAAGGAGGACTATGAAGGGGCTTATAAGGAGGACTATGAAGGGGCTTATAAGGAGGACTATGAAGATGCTTATAAGGAGGACTAAGAAGGGGCTTATAAGGAGGACTAAGAAGGGGCTTATAAGGAGGACTATGAAGGGGCTTATAAGGAGGACTATGAAGGGGCTTATAAGGAGGACTATGAAGGGGCTTATAAGGAGGACTAAGAAGGGGCTTATAAGGAGGACTATGAAGAGGCTTATAAGGAGGACTAGGAAGGGGCTTATAAGGAGGACTATGAAGGGGCTTATAAGGAGGACTATGAAGGGGCTTATAAGGAGGACTATGAAGGGGCTTATAAGGAGGACTATGAAGGGGCTTATAAGGAGGACTATGAAGGGGCTTATAAGGAGGACTATGAAGGGGCTTATAAGGAGGACTAAGAAGGAGCTTATAAGGAGGACTATGAAGGGGCTTATAAGGAGGATTATGAAGGGGCTTATAAGGAGGACTATGAAGGGGCTTATAAGGACGACTATGAAGGGGCTTATAAGGAGGACTATGAAGGGGCTTATAAGGAGGACTATGAAGGGGCTTATAAGGAGGACTATTAAGGGGCTTATAAGGAGGATTATGAAGGGGCTTATAAGGAGGACTATGAAGGGGCTTATAAGGAGGACTAAGAAGGAGCTTATAAGGAGGACTATGAAGGGGCTTATAAGGAGGATTATGAAGGGGCTTATAAGGAGGACTATGAAGGGGCTTATAAGGACGACTAGGAAGGGGCTTATAAGGAGGACTATGAAGGGGCTTATAAGGAGGACTATGAAGGGGCTTATAAGGAGGACTATGAAGGGGCTTATAAGGAGGACTAAGAAGGAGCTTATAAGGAGGACTATGAAGGGGCTTATAAGGAGGACTATGAAGGGGCTTATAAGGAGGACTATGAAGGGGCTTATAAGGACGACTATGAAGGGGCTTATAAGGAGGACTATGAAGGGGCTTATAAGGAGGACTATGAAGGGGCTTATAAGGAGGACTAAGAAGGGGCTTATAAGGAGGACTATGAAGGGGCTTATAAGGACGACTATGAAGGGGCTTATAAGGAGGACTAAGAAGGGGCTTATAAGGAGGACTATGAAGGGGCTTATAAGGAGGATTATGAAGGGGCTTATAAGGAGGACTAAGAAGGGGCTTATAAGGAGGACTAAGAAGGGGCTTATAGGGAGGACTATGGCCCAATCCCGATTCCCTTTTCTACCCCTATGGCTCGTTTTCGAGTGTGACTCGATTTCGAGCCAAGGCCTTCGAACAGAGCCACAAGCCGAATGGGTTGAAATCTACCCCTATGAAATGGGACAACCCTTCAAGACTGATACGTCATCAGGAGTATCGTAGAAAAGCATTGACGCTCGCGACTCATTCACAACTTCACTTTTACGCTATCAATCGATCAAACAAGTCATCAAATAAAAAAGAACAATGCTTCATTATCAGACCATGACAGAATAACGGCGCTCTAACCTGTATGAAACCTGTGCTCCTACCCTGCCAGTCTGCACTGATTTAGGACAACAGTGCAACAACTTTGCGGCTGAACTTTAGTTAAATTTACGCCGTCATATACCATCAATGGGAAACATGGAAAAATGCATGACTTACATATTTAATTTTATGACATTCCGAAATCCGAAGTGACAGGAACGCTGGAGAAACAGCCGCTGTCCACTGCATTAATTAACTACATGTCCTTGATGAGTCTCCCACTCACTGCCCTCCATCAAAAATATCACATCCATCAATAATATTACATAATAACAACTGCTCGGATTAGATTGCAAGTTGTTTTGGTATGCCGCAATACAATTTATACCACCAAGGGGGGGGGGGGGGGGGGGGGGAATTCGCGCCTATCATGCACATATCAGCCTGTGGATAGAAGAAAACTTTAGATAGATAACTTTACATTAAATATGTCTACCATCATCCGCTGTCAAACACCACAATTTATTTCATGATTGTACATCTCTGAAATGTTAATCGCGCACATTTCTATGGGTAAGTTCAGTTGCCGGGGCAGAGGAACAGGGTGACTGTCAGCCTGTGACAAACGCGCAGATATGAGTGCTCAGTCTAATGGAAGTGATCAGGCATAACAGCGATTTTTTTGTTATGCTTGTTATAAAGAAAAGGTCTATAATGCATTGTAATGACATTAAACTAACGTTTGATAGATAACTTTACATATGTGTACCATTATCCGCTGTCAAACGCCACAGGTAATAAAACATTTTTCACAATATTTTTATTATCATTCTTATATACCAACATCAAAGACGAGACAACAAAAGACAAAAAAAGAGAAACATACAATAACAAAATTCACAAACATAGACACACACAACTTGCATCAATTTTGGATTGAATGAAAAAACAATACAAAAACCAAACTTTCCTCCACTTTGTATAAAGTATTCTATCCTACATGTTCTTCATGTATGGTTCCCACAGCTTGTCAAAGTCTTTCCGCTTGCCTTTAATAATATAGGTTAATCTTTCCAGACCAATAGATTCCAAGAGCCCCCTCTTCCACATTCTCAATGTTGGAGCGTCCATACTCTTCCAGCATAGTGCTATGGCTCTCCTGGCTTGAAGGAGTCCAAAGTTTGGTCTGTTTTGATGTCTGTGTGAAGTCCTCCGGATATATTCCAAGCACACAGAGTTTTACATTTAACGGTATTTTGGCATTACATTTCTCAGACAAACATTTTATTACATCTTTCCAGAAATTTGGGATCTTCGGGCACTCCCATAGACAGTGAAATAGAGTACCTTTGTCATCTACACACTTAACACACACGTCTGGGATGTTAGCAGACATATGGTGGAGCTTGACAGGAGTTATGTACGTTCTCATTAACCATTTATGTTGAAGTAGTTTAAACCTTGTATTTATCGTGTGTGTTTGCGCTTTTAAACAAGCAGCATTCCAATCAGTCTCGTCAATGTCTTCTTGTACAGCCCGTTCCAAATTATTATGCAAATGATATTTTTCTCAGAATTTCCTAAATAGTCGATGCAAATGACAATCAGTATAATTTTCAAGTCATCAACCGTTAGAGTATAATTCAAATTTTATTGAACAAACCTCCCAATGATAACAGTCTTTTTTTTTATTTTTATAAAAAACTCAAAATCCACTGTTCCAAATTATTATGCACAACAGAGTTTCAAAACATTTTATAGGTTGTAAAGAACTACAAATGGTAATTTGATGAATTTAGGGTTAGGAGGTCATATTTACTGAAATCAAAAGCTATTTAAATAATTAATTAATTTTGCCATTTAGCAGACGCCTTTATCCAAAGCGACTTACAATTACGAATTACAGGGACATTCCCCCTGGAGTAACTGAGGGCTAAGTGCCTTACTCAAGGGCACACTAGTAGTGGTGTGGCTTCAGGCGGGATTCGAACTCACAACCTTCCGATCACAAGTCCAACTCACTATCCACTAGACCACCTACTACCCCTATTTCAAACAAAAACATCTTAACAGGTCAAGTTACATGTTAACATAGGACCCCTTCTTTGATATCACCTTCACAATTCTTGCATCCATTGAACTTGTGAGTTTTTGGACAGTTTCTGCTTGAATTTCTTTGCAGGATGCCAGAATAGCCTCCCAAAGCTGCTGTTTTGATGTGAACTGCCTCCCACCCTCATATATATTTTGCTTGAGGATGCTCCAAAGGTTCTCAATAGGGTTGAGGTCAAGGGAAGATGGGGGCCACACCATGAGTTTCTCTCCTTTTATGCCTATAGCAGCCAATGACACAGAGGTATTCTTTGCAGCATGACATCGTGCATTGTCATGCATGAAGATGCATTAATTATATAAAAATGTGGGTAATATAGTCATTTTATTATATTTATTCGTCCGATCATAGATATAGGCAAAGTGGACCAGCGATTCAGTGTTTCAGTTACCCCCTCTACCAGGGGGTCATAATTTGCTGGGATTATTTCCTTCAGATCAGGAGTGATTTTAACACCTAAGTACCTAAAACCTTCAGTGGTTGTCATAAATGGAGTATGCACTATGGGATTATGTCTTTCTTCTTTATTAAGAAACATAAGTACTGATTTTGAATTATTAATTTTATATCCAGAGAACCCCCCAAAGTTTTCAATTAACCTCACCAAATTGGGAATACTATCTTTTAAATGTGTCCGAAAAAATATTATGTCATCTGCATATAACGAAATGCGATGATCTATTCCCCCAATTGTAATGCCTGATAGTCCTGTATGTGTCCTTACGGCCATTGCTAGCGGTTCAATTGCTAGCGTGAATAATTGTGGAGACAAGGGGCAGCCCTGTCGGGTGGATCGCTGTAAACTAAAGGGTTTGGAGATGTTACCATTAGTCAGGATCTCAGCGTTTGGATTTGTGTATAGTAGCTGAATCCATCTGAGAAAAGTTTCACCAAGTCCAAATCTTGGTAGTATTTCAAAAAGGTAACCCCATTCTATCCTATCGAATGCTTGGCATGCATCTACTGATAGCATTGCTGTGTCTTTTGCATTATGTCTCTCATGAAGAATATTTAAGACCCTTCTAATATTGTGATATCCTTGTCTTTTTTGTACAAAACCTTGTTGATCATCGATAATCAACTGAGGGAGACATTTATCCAATCTTCTAGAAAGTGTTTTACAAAGTATTTTTGTGTCACTTCCCATTAAACTAATTCCTCTGTAAGACGAGCATTCCGTTGGGGGCTTTTTTGGTTTCAATATTAAGGTTATTATAGCTAATCTTAGTGAATCTGGGAGGGTTCCTTCATTAAATGATTATTCATACATGTCCATTAGTGGCTTTACAAGTTGCTTTTTAAATGTTGTGTAAAATTCTATTGGTAGCCCATCCGGTCCGGGTGCTTTACCGCTATTAATTTCGCCTATAGCTTCACAAAGGTCTGTTATTGTTAATTGACTATCTAGTATTATTTTTTCTTCCTCTGATATTGTCCGAAATTGCAACTGGTCAAGAAATATATTCTGAGCTTCTCCATTTTCTGTATATTCTGATTTGTATGTCAATTTATAAAAATCCCTAAAGTTATTATTAATCTCTAATGGGTCCCTGGTTAAGTTGCCAGACATAGATTTGACACTAGCGATTGTTCTTTCAGTTTGCATTTTCTTTATCCTCCAGGCCAATAGTTTACCAGCTTTTCCCCCCTGGTCATAGTATGTTTGTTTAGTCCACATTAGGCTTTTAGCTACTCTGTCAGTTGTTAATTTATCATAGCTAGCTCTCATTACAGATATATTATGTAATTTTTCAGGGTCATTGTTATTGTAAATTTCGATCTCAGCTTTCTTAATTTGGTTTTCTAACGTTCGTAATTCTTGGTTGTGACGTTTGGTTTTAGAACTTGTGTAACTGATCATTTCACCCCTTATATAGGCTTTAAATGCTTACCATCTGATGCTGGCCGTAGTTTCGTCTGTATTTAGTTAAAAATATTTATCAATGCAACTTTCCACAAATTTAACAAAGACTGGATCCTGTAGCAAATAAACCTGTAACCTCCATCTTGAGCAATGTTCAATCCGACCTAAATGTATCTCCATAGATACTGTTGCATGGTCACTAATTACTATACTATTGTACCAGCAGTTTTTGACAGTAGTTCCATAGAAATAAAAAAATAATCAATGCGTGAGTGAGTTTTATATGAACTTGAGTAACAAGAGTATTCCCTTTTATTTGGAGTCTGCATCCTCCATACTTCAATTAAACTTAGATCATTCATATAGGTAGTCAGAGTCTTTCTAGTTTGTACATGAGTTGCATCAATTTGGGTGGATCTATCCATCTGTGGATCGAGGGCACAGTTAAAATCCCCTCCGATAATATGAAGTCCCTCCAAGGCAGATACGGTTAGAAATATTCTTTGGAAAAATAATGGGTTGTCCTCATTAGGGCCATAGATATTTATAAGATACATTTTTTGTGACAAGATGTTACATTGAACAATAATATATCTTCCATATGGATCTTGGGTAGTTTTTGTGACTTGAAATGGTATTGATTTGTGTATCAGGATAACTACTCCCCTTGCATAAGTATTATAGCAAGCATGAAACATTTGGCCTGGCCATCTTCTATTTAAATAGTGCATGTCTGAAGCAATCAAATGGGATTCCTGTAGGAAGACTATTTTAGATTTTAGATATTTTATCCTGTCTAATACTTGTTTCAGTTTGGCCAGTTTCCTCATTCCTTGCAATTTCAATATCCAGACTATTTTTCTGTTTTGTTCCCTCCATAAATGATTATCCCAGCATAATGTAAAGTTGTGAAATTATAGAAAACAAATATAAATAAAAATGATGCAAGTGCACACACATACACAGACACAGTTCCATACACAAAGAAAAAAACACATATACAATTACATATAAACACATTGAACACTTAGAACTTCTCCCTACCCCTACCCACCCCCTATTCAACTCCGAGGTGTGGGGCTTGTGCTGTTCCACTCTAAGGGGGAACAAGCTAAACTATACAAACCTGACTCAGGCAACGATTGGTGTCCGTCAGCCGCGGCACTATCGAACTTGATAACTAAATAAACCAACCCCTTTGAAAAGGGTAAAAAAAAAGGGGTTAAAATAAAATGTAGCCACTGAATTGTATTCCCAGTATAACCTAATATGGTGTCCATTCATGTCCATCGTGTCTGAAGATGATAAAATAACTATAATAATGTTTTTCTTTTTTTTTGTAATAAAAATAAATAGAAAAAAGACACCAGTATCGGTTTAGCTTATACAGTATATTAGGCAGTCAGAATCAGCTGTTTCATGAAAAAAAAGTTGTCCGTAGTATCTGTGGTGTCCTCTATCAACAACAGCGATGAGAAAAACGGAACACCGATACAGGTGACATCACAGCCTAAAAATCAAACAGGAACAGCTGATTCACGCACAGTAAAGTAAACAAAGATTTCGTCGTTAAACTGGACCAACCTGACCGGCCCCTTTAGAAGGACTCACGCTTTCCCGGATGTTTTTAGCCAAAAACTCCTTCGCCTCCGTTGGTGTTTTCAACAGGTGTATCCTCCCATTGTATAGGACTCTCATCTTGCATGGATTTAGCTGGAAGCCGCGGTATGCGGTGAAATCGCCCCTGATCTCGTCAAACTCACGGCGCCGACGCATGGTTTCAGCTGAGAGATCCTGGACGAAGATGAGCTTGCTTCCGTCATGTGTGATGGTAGCCTGTTTACTGGACTGATACACAAACTCCCGATCCTGGAATTTATGGAACCGGATGATGACTGCTCGGTTCTGGTTGTGTCTCGGCGGGGCCAAGGTCCGGTGGGCTCTCTCCAGGGTGAATTGTCTTGTCTTGCAGGTGACGTTTCGCCAGCGTCGGTATCCATCCCGAGCCAGGTCGGTAGCTTGTCGTTAATGTAGTCAAGCATTTGTCGGGTACCTTCGGCGCCTTCCTTGAGGCCGAATAGACGTAGGTTTTTTCTCCGGCTACGATTTTCCATGTCCTCTGTTTTATTTTCCAGGTAATCGATCCGTTTTAATGCGGCAGACATATCAGACTGGGCCCTGGAAACGTGTCGTTCTGCCGCCTCTATTCTGTGTTCAGCTTCGTCCAGGCGAGCGGTGTTGGCTGTGACTTTAGAAGTCACTTGTGACATGTCCGTTTCCAATGCCATGACAGAGTTGGCCATCATTTCCATACGTACAGCTATATTATCCAGTTTGGTTCCGAACTCATTGCAGAGAAGTTTCAGTTCAGCTAGTACAGGTGAAAAGTCCGCCAAAAGTCCGCCATCGACTATCGTTAACGGTCGCGGGGCTAATGCTAGCTACTTTTTCTTGCTCTGCTGTAGAGGCGGTTTTTGGTGCTTGGGAAGCGCGGTTCTGAGTAAAAATGTCATGGGATTTGGTTGGGTCCTTATGTGGCATCTTTACAATCCAGTTGGCTTTGTCATATAGGGGTTTTTAAAGTATTTAGTGCGCGGCTGTGCGGAGCTCCTCAATTACGCTGCCATCTACGTTCACGGTTTGATAGCGCCCCCCACAAGTAATAATTGATTTATGATTGTACATCTCTGAAATGCTTGACTGTCATGCAGCCTGTAACGTTAGACACACAGCACATCGGCATAATAATGTTTTGTTGTTGTTGTGCTTGTTATAAAGAAAAGGTCTATAATGCATTTAAATGAATGATACAACCCATTAATAATATTACATAATAACAACTGCTCAGATTAGATTGTGGGTGCCGCTACATGGTAATAGGTAAAAATGTGCATCATGTACAAGTCAGCCGAACGTTTGACAGATAACTTTACATATGTGTACCATCATCCACTGTCAAACGCCACAGGTAATAATTGATTTATGATTGTACATCTCTGAAATGCTCGACTGTCATGCAGCGTTGCGTTACTGTAACGTTAGACACAGCACCGACATAAAAGCGATTTTTTTGGGGTTATGCTTGTTATAAATAAAAGGTCTATAATGCATTGTAATGACATTAAACTAAGCTAATAAGATGGTTATCATAATTTTTCAAATCTTTATTAATAAGTAATTACAGAGAAAGTAAAATGACATTTCCGCATTGAATAGAGCGACATAACATTTCTGTAGATGATTCGCAATGCATCCTGGAATCAAGGGGTAGCGTACCCCTATGGCTTCGAAGCTAGTCTGGTCCTGAAATCGCTCGAAATGAAGTCATAGTTAGCCCTCGAAATGAAGCCATGGCTCGATGAAATATGAATTGGGATAGCCCTCCCCCTAAACGTGAACGCGCAAATCAAGCCATAGGGGTGAAAACGAAGCCGTAGGGGTGAATTGGGATTGGCCCTACGTCAGGGCTATTTAATTGTTCATAGAGCCAGCATTTGTCAAAGCAAGAGAAACAACACTTCTTTATAAAGATAGAATTTTATTTTTTTAAAACACACAAGGAATTTGCAACACTGAAAATAATTGTAATGTTTCGGAGAAACATTGCAATGCCAATAGTTCAAGGAGGAAGAAAGCGATTGTTGTCGATATTTACAGAATTGATCAGATTCCAAGGCACGAGTCCAACACCCCTCCTGGGTGTTCTCAGGCGTAGAGCTGGTTGTGCTGACGGTTCCATGGCTGCTTGTGCTGACGGTACCATGGCTGGTTGTGCTGACGGTTCCATGGCTGGTACCTCTCCTTGCTTGTGCTGACGGTTCCATGGCTGGTTGTGCTGACGGTTCCATGGCTGCTTGTGCTGACGGTACCATGGCGGTACCATGGCCTCTCCTTGGTAAGGAGCCAGCTGGGTTCATCTCCAGTTGTCCAGAGGTGGTCATATAAAGAGTTTCTCCATGTCAGCAGGAAGAACTCAAGCAGCTCATATACCGCTCGCCTGACATGCTACACCTTCCTGGCATGTGGCCAGCCCATTATAGATCCTGAGTGACACTGATACATACGTAGTATGGCCCATTATAGATCCTGAGTGACACTGATACATACATGTGGCCAGCTGGGTTCATCTCCAGTTGTGCAGAGGTGGTCATATAAAGAGTTTCTCCATGTCAGCAGGAAGAACTCAAGCAGCTCATATCCCGCTCGCCTGACATGCTACACCTTCCTGGCATGTGGCCAGCCCATTATAGATCCTGAGTTACAGTGATACATACGTAGTATGACGTCCATGTGGCCAGCCCATTATAGATCCTGAGTGACACTGATACATACGTAGTATGACGTCCATGTGGCCAGCCCATTATAGATCCTGAGTGACACTGATACATACGTAGTATGACGTCCATGTGGCCAGCCCATTATAGATCCTGAGTGATGCTGATACATACGTAGTATGACGTCCATGTGGCCAGCCCATTATAGATCCTGAGTGATACTGATACATACGTAGTATGACGTCCAAGTGGTCAGTTAAGGAGGGTCCTTCTGTTGGCATGCTGTGATAGGAGGACAGGCCCTGTGTGGCACCAAGCATTATGGAGCTGTTGTCAGACCCACAGCTGATCTCTCTGTGTACCGCTATAAAGAGTTGTAGTTGTTTAATCTGGTTTCTTCTCTGTTGATATTGAATATTGAAGACAAGGAGATTGATCAAATTAGCTTGAAGCCTTTTATTGATAAAGTTACATGACAGCAGTCTGGAGTTTGCAAAATCCAGAACCCCCTCAGAGCACACCCCTTATATACAAAGTTGACACCCTTTATGAGATCACTAATCTTGGCGAACAAATGTGGTGACAGGAAACGCTACACTTTAGTAAGTACGACACAGAGAGTTATTGTGCAACCAGTCATTGGCACTGTCCCCAGGCAGACTGAATTGTTAGCTACGATTTTCCAGAATGTAGAGATACAGACTTTAATTCTCAGTATATTTGATATAAAACTACAACAAAGTAGTTGCCTGAGTCTCTGCCTGAGCCCTGGAAAGTCAAGTGTCGCCTTCTGACCTCCAGGACGTCCTCTTGGCTTAATGGTAAAAGCTTGGGTCTTCCGTGTAGGAGACCCAGGTTCCACCTCCGCCTGTCCCACCGTTACAAGGCCCAGAGTGTGTCAAGGTCAGGTCACATGGTCAGCAAAACCTACCGGTCCTAAATGACCAAGCTGCTTTTGTGTGTGTGTGTAATGGACTGACTTATATAGTGCCTTATTCCAAAGCATTTTACAATGGCGTCTCATTCGCCCATTCACACACACATTCACACACCAATGGCGGCAAGCTACCACGCAAGGCGCCGGCCTGCTCGTCGTGAGCAATTTGGGGTTCAGTGTCTTGCCCAAGGACACGCACGATCTGCCAACCTTGTGATCATTAGACACTGGCTCTACCTCCTGCGCCACAGCACTGTGTGGGTGTGGGTGTAGGTGTAGGTGTAGGTGTAGGTGTAGGTGTAGGTGTGGGTGTGGGTGTGGGTGTGGGTGTGGGGTTGACTGAGCTGCTCTCTCTGTGTTGGGTCGTCTCTCTCTCTAGCCCTGAGGGAGGTGAAGAAGGTGATGGAAGCACAGAACAGGGATTCAGTGCCGACCCTCGCCCCCCCACCCAAGCCCCCCCTGGAGTCTGCTGACCTCAACACAGATGACCTCACCACAACACAGCCTGTCATCGGTCAGTCAGGACTCGCTCCCTCCTGTGTGTGTGTGTGTGTGTGTGTGTGTGTGTGTGTGTGTGTGTCAAAGTCAATCTGAATCTACCTCTACAGTATACAGGTTATCTCTCCTCACTCAGTGGTGTGTGTGTGTGTGTGATATCTCAGCAGACAGTGGCCCCAATAAGAGCTGTGTGGAACTGTGGAACTTCCTGATACAACCATGTCGGCAGCCTGTCATTGGTCAGTAACTTCACTGTGGTCTCTGCCCCTTCTGGTCTTTATGCGGGGGAGGGGGGAGGAGCGAGGGAGGAGGAGGGAGGGAGGAGGAGGGAGTTTGTTCACCTGTGTTGGCTTCCTCTCAACTCCTTCTTTCTCACTCCATTCCTCCCCCTCCAACCTTGCCTCCCTGTCTCCCTCCCCCGCATCCAACCATCCTTCCTTGTCGTCCCCTCCATCCCTCCCTGTCGTCCTAAATCCCCTTCCATCCCTCCCTCCCGCTCCATCCCTCTCTCCACCCCCTCCATCCATTCTTCCCTCCCTCTCCACACCTCCTACTTACTGTCTCTCTGTTTCCCCCGCTATCCCTTCCTGTCTCTCTCTCTCTCCCTCCATCCCTCCCTGTCTTCCTAACTCTCCCTCCCTGTCTCCCCCTTCATCCGTCCATCCCTCCCTGTCTACTCCCCCATCCCTCTCTCCATCTCTCCCCATTTCTCCCTCACCTACCACTGTGTCTCATGATGGGAACTGTAGACATGTCACAGTGTTCCTTCCTCAGAAAGCTTCTTCACAAATGGGTGTTTATTTTGAGATATGGTCCAAAGAACATCTTGACTGACAACTGCCTCACTCAGCCAGGCAGATTCCAGGAACTGAAAGGAAATCTAGTTTTGAGGGTCTCTCTCTCTCTCCCTCTCTCTCTCTCTCCCTCCCTCCCTCCCCCTCTCCCCCTCCCTCCCCCCAGGCGTGAGGATGTTGACAGAGTTCCGTTCAGCCTACAGAGAGAAGGACTACTTCCAGTGTGGTTGTTGTTCCATCAGGATGACCATCCGCTCCATGAGCAAACACCTCATCTCCTCCCGACACCGCTTCCACTACATAGTGGGTTACACACACACACACACACACACACACACACACAAACAAGCAAACATAAGCCACTTTCACACATAGTTCCCTGTAAATTACATGGAATCCCAACCCGGGACCGCCAGTAATTTTCACCGTTCACACATGTCGGGCTAAATGGCCGACAATTGCCGTGTTGCTCCTTTTCACACATGTCCTGGGTCTGCGCAAGCTACTTGAATCACGCATTCAACTGGATGCGATATTCAGGGTCTGGGGCAGTTCTTATGCGCTCTCCGCTGCGGGCTCTCTCCCTGCTGACTGCGCGATGCAGGACAGCTGTGGAAGGTGTGGGTGCACTGCTCCGTAATGCGTCCATCACAAAATGTACATTTGATAAGTAAGCTAGCTAAGTAATCTAGCTAACTATGATTGGAAACAAAGTACGGTAGTATCCAGTTGTATGATACTAGAATTATATTTATCACTACTTTGGCTGATGTGATGTGGGTTAACAAGTACGGAGCGAACCAAAAGTACCAAGTGAGAAACTCCTCGCTGTGATTGGTTAACTTGTTCCATGTGAAAATGTCTTGCGTCAGACATGCGTAACCCTTTGCGTGCCGGACCAGGGGATGTTCAGGCTTCTGTTCACACAAGCCTTCCCTGTAAATTCCATGGAATTATACAAGGTACCGACCAGGGTAATTGCCTGAGACTATTTTCCCTGGTCAGTTGCGTTCACACATACACCCTACCAGGGAAATTCCATGGAATTCCCCCTACCAGGGAAATTCCATGGAGGGACGGCTCGTATGTGTGAAAGGGGTTATACACACATACCCACATGCCTGCTGACTAACGTAGTGAGTCATGTACACACACTCGTAGGCCTGCTGACTAACGTAGTGAGTCATGTACACACACTCGTAGGCCCACTTCAGCCACTCATTCACCCATGTCTCCATCCATTCGTTCTTTCACTCACAGTGACTGAAGGCGTTTATTTCTAATTTCAGTTGGCCAAACCAGGTCACAACGCCATAACTTGTGTGTGTTTTTGCGTGTTTTCCTGTTGCCGTAGAAACTGGCGCACCCAGAGCTGGCACGCGATTGGCCGGCGGACCCAGAGCTGCTGGCGAAGGAGGCGGCGCCTCTCCGCAGGGAGCTGAGAGCGCGCACGGCCGAGCTGGAGCAGCAGGAGGGCTGCGGGTCGCTCACGGTAACCCCTGAACCAATGGGAAGCCTCCGGGCTCTTACTGTGGTGGGACGCCTCAGAGAGCACGACCTCAACTCCGCCCTGAAGTTTACATCCATGCGTTCTGAGTTTTTACAAGTTTCAAAGTGCATTCCTGCAGTCCTTCAATGGCGGAAGGACAGAAAGAGTATAAATGAAATCCATAATGTGATTGGTCAGCCTGTCGAGTTGTGCTGTATCCTACATCAGTCAATCCTCTCTCATCTCTTTCTCCTCTCTTCTGTCTCTCCTCTCTTCCCCTTTCTTCTTCAGGTGGTGAATAGGACACCAACTAGGAGAGTCACCTCCAGCAGCCTTGAGCCTGCCCAGAACCTCACACACACACCTGTCACACACACCCAGACCCTCACACACACACCTGTCACACACACCCAGACCCTCACACACACACCTGTCACACACACCCAGACCCTCACACACAAGCCTCCCACACCTCCTCTACCTGGGATGCCTATTGAGAACACACACACACCTGACAAAACACACACTCGCAACACACACACACCTGTATCCTCATCCCAGAACACAGACACAGCTGTGTCGTCATCCAGCCAGCAGTCGGAGTGTACAGACACACACACATGTGAGTTCCTCTCACGCCTAAATATCAACCACACACCTACAATATCTCACAGCAAATGTGAGAGAAGCGTGTTCCCTATGGTTGTTATGTGGCAGTGATATACATATTCAGCTGTGACCCCGTTAGATGTGGAAACATCTAAATTCTCTAGAGCATGTCCTTTAAATGTGTGGGAACACTTCTAGCTTATCACCATATATTCTTCTGAACAGTTTTATCTTGGAACATTATAGTTTTCCATAACATTCCCTATGGTTAATATGTGCTTGTGGTTGTGTTCCCCAGACCTCAGTAGACTGGTGTCCATCATCCAAAAACAGCAGGAAGTAACTGACGGGCTGAGACTGACGGCTGAAGCTGCTGAAGCTGCTGGTAAATATAACCAGCCCCTCCCCGGCCGCGGGACAGAGCCGTATTGGACAGGCCGCGTGACAGAGCAGTACTGTACCGTACGCTGTTGTGGAAAGTCTAGGGTGACCACTTGGTATTCGGTGACACTCTGCACAAATAGGCACATATACAGGGGTGCACATAACTTTTTGGGGCCAGCGCTCAGAGGAGCACCTAGGGATGCTGCTTGGTGCTCCCCGAGCTCGCGAGTCACGACCCGTCCCACAGAATGGATAAAAAAGGGATGCATGGATAACTTATATTAGCAAAACGACATTTATTCATAAATAAAGATGAACGAACAAATGATTGTGTGCAAAACAAAAGAAACAAATGCAAAATCAAATGACTGCTCTTTAAGCATGAAAGTCTGTCAGACTCCTTTAAACACAATGAAATCAACTGACATCTCTTTAAGCACTAACTGAATGTCTGTTCTTTAAACACACTGAAATAAACGGACATCTCTTTAAGCACTGCTCTGTTCTGTAAACACTGAAATCAACTTTTCAACAAAAAGTTACAGCCTAAGCATTTATTTATGCTACAAGCTTAATCATCATCATCATCACTGCTCTCTTGACTGCTGTTATCACTGTCCTCAATTTCAACCATGGTGGAGGATGTTGTAGGCTATCACTTTAAATAGCTCATTATTTTGATTGTGCAACAAAGTCTTTTTTTTTTCTTTTTCTAATAGAATTCCCAACCATATTCCCTGGGTCAGGGGTCGAGGTGCGATAATGAAGCTATAAAACAAACGTCTGAACGTTTGAAAGCTTCAGAGAAAAGAAACGTGTCCCTTGGTGTTGTTTTTCCTTTTTGCGACGAGTCGTTCGGGACTGAATTTTCACGTGGCGGTGTGATAACCGTGCGATACGCGATACGCGGAATGAAAGTACGAGTTACGATACTTTCCGAATGTTTTCGTGAGGGGAGTCGCCGTGGTCGTCGTCGGTCGACTGTTGTGATGGATTACAACAGGGCCTTCGGCTGAGGGGACGGCAAATAGTTACTTAGTGGGGCTTACAGTGATGCAGCAGTCAGCAGTCAGCAGTTGGATTTTGAGGAAGTAAATTCCTCTCCCAGCGGTTCCAGCTGTTGGTGCGCAAGAGCGCCTTCATGCGGCTGATCTGCCGCGCAGCATGCATTTTGGCGACGCATGCGCACTGGCGCACCAGTTATCTGCACCCCTGCACATATATATACATAATATATGTTCTATTTACTTCTTTTAATGGTTGCAAGCATGGCAGTCTGCTTCTAACAAACAGCAATCATGGGTAATATTATACAGTTGGGTAATATTATACAGTTGGGTAATATTAAACAGTTGGGTAATATTAAACAGTTGGGTAATATTATACAGTTGGGTAATATTAAACAGTTGGGTAATCTTATACAGTTGGGTAATCTTAGCTAGACATGTTGATGTGTGTCCACATGTTGATTGGCAACAACACATCCACACATCTGGCTTTCAGCACAGCTGTTCTATCTGTTTATAGAACACACACTAGAACGTTTATAGAACACACTAGAACATTTATAGAACACACACTAGAACATTTATAGAACACACACTAGAACGTTTATAGAACACACACTAGAACATTTATAGAACACACACTAGAACATTTGTAGAACACACACTAGAACATTTATAGAACACACACTAGAACGTTTATAGAACACACACTAGAACATTTATAGAACACACACTAGAACATTTATAGAACACACACTAGAACATTTATAGAACACACACTAGAACGTTTATAGAACACACACTAAAATGTTTATAGAACACACATGTTTATAAACTCTCCTTTCTCTCCAGTGTTGTTGGGAAGTGACCAGGAAGCTCTCCAAGCCCCGCCCCCCTCCCTGGAGGAACAGCCCCCCTCCCTGGAAGGACAGCCCCCCTCCCTGGAGGAACAGCCCTTGCTGCTCCGCTGCTCTTCAGTTACTCCTTCATCCTTCCCCTTTCCCACCCCCGTTCTCTCTATCTCCCTCGCTGACCCTCCCCATAGCCCTCCCTCTACCTATTCTCCCATCTCTCCCTTTACCTCTCCCCATATCTCTCCCTTTATCTATTATCCCATCTCTCCCCACATCCCTCCCTCTTCCTCTCCCCCCATCCCTCCCTCTTCCTCTCCCCATATCCCTCCCTCTACCTCTCTCCCCATCCCTCCGTCTACCTCTCCCCACATCCCTCCCTCTACCTCTCCCCCCATCCCTCCCTCTTCCTCTCGCCCCATCTCTCCCTGTTCCTCTCCCCACATCCCTCCCTCTTCCTCTCCCCACATCCCTCCCTCTTCCTCTCCCCCCATCCCTCCCTCTACCTCTCCCCCCACCCCTCCCTCTTCCTCTCCCCCCATCCCTCCCTCTTCCTCTCCCCATATCTCTCCCTTTACCTATTCTCCCCCCATCCCTCCCTCTGCTTCTCCCTCTACCTCTCCCTCCATCCCTCCCTCTACATCTACCTGCATCCCTCCCTCTACCGCTCCCCCTAACACTCTCTCTACCTCTTCCTACATCCACACACAGTACCCCTCTTCAAGTGTCTCACAGGTGTGTCTGCTTCCAAACACGGCCACAGGTGAGTTCCTTGTGCTGGATTGGTGGATTGGATTGTCAGTCTCTGTGGCTGATGTGAAGTCTTTGTGTTGATTGGTTGTCTGTTGTGTGGCTCACAGCAGAGAGAGCCTACGGCTCCAGCCACCTGTCTAAGTTCCTCAGAGTGAAGGGGCTGTACGACACCGAACCAATCATAGGTCAGTAGTACACACTGTGTGTGTGTGTGTGTGTGTGTGTGTGTGTGTGTGTGTGTGCGTGCACAAAGAGATATCTCAGGGTGTGTTTGTGCGTTGTGGATGATCTGTCCCCCTAATGTGATGCTTAACCGAATTGCTATCCAAACTGTGTTGCAGGTCTGGCGGGTGTGGTGGAGTGCAGAGGGATCTCTCAGCCTACGTTCTTCATGTGTGTGACCTGCGCTGAGACGCTCCCCAGCACTCTCATCTGTCAACACATGGTCAGCACGCTGCACCAGCACCACTACATGGTGAGTCAGAACCCTCCACCACCACCACTACATGGCGAGTCAGAACCCTCCACCACCACCACTACATGGTGAGTCAGATCCCTCCACCAGCACCACTACATGGTGAGTCAGAACCCTCCACCACCACCACTACATGGTGAGTCAGAACCCTCCACCACCACCACTACATGGTGAGTCAGATCCCTCCACCAGCACCACTACATGGTGAGTCAGAACCCTCCACCACCACCACTACATGGTGAGTCTGATAACTGGTAATCATTAATTACTTGGGATTATTCATTTGGCTACTATTTCAAATGAATAATGTAATGACCTCAAGGGTGGGGGTTACAGGGTGGGGGGGCATGGTGGGGGGTTACAGGGTCTGATTGATGGCTCTCTCTGAGTGTTGTTCTAGTTTTGAGACCAGTCTCTTTTTTGACCCCTGCAATACACATGATACAAATACGATGATACAAATACACATGATCCAAATGCTCCCCAGACTGGACTTTAGAAACATTCTAGGCCGAGGAGAGTGTGTTATCTTTTCAGGGGATATTGGTGGTCTAGTGGATAGTGAGTTGGACTTGTGATCGGAAGGTTGTGAGTTCAAATCCCGCCTGAAACCACACCACTACTAGTGTGCCCTTGAGTAAGGCACTTAGCCCTCAGTTACTCCGGGGGAATGTCTCTGTAATTCATAATTGTAAGTCGCTTTGGATTAAAAGCTTCTGCTAAATGGCAACATTATTAATTAATTATTTTCAATAACAAGTTGTTACCCAATATTAATTTACACAAGGCTCCACTAAAGTGCCGATTCACACAAGGTGTCACATTAACATACGAGACACAGTGTGTCTTAAAGTGTTATTGTTCATGAAAACATTTACGATTATTAGGGATTTTCCACCACATTTTAAATGGGGAGAGAAGAGAGTGTAGATTCCTGTAAGATAGAAACATCAGTCTGGGCCTAGAACTCCTCCACCCCCTCCTATGACCCCCAGTATCTGGGCCTAGAACTCCTCCACCCCCTCCTATGACCCCCAGTATCTGGGCCTAGAACTCCTCCACCCCCTCCTATGACCCCCAGTATCTGGGCCTAGAACTCCTCCACCCCCTCCTATGACCCCCATGGGGGTGACACAATGGACATCTGTCAGGGTATTTACACTGAACTGAGGGTATGTTTCTACTGTGTGTGTGTGTGTCCTGTGTCCTGTGTCCTGTGTGCTGTGTGCTGTGTGTGTGTGTGTGTGTGTGTGTGTGTGTGTGTGTGTGTGTGTGTGTGTGTGTGTGTGTGCGTGTCTCAGTGTGCGATGTATGGCCATGTCCTCTCTGCCTGGGAGAGAGACCTGCAGCAGCCTCTGGAGCCCTGCCACCTCCAGGACGTCGCCTGGCAACTGGCAGCCCAGGAGGCGGGGCTAGACGCCCAGGTGACGCTGCTGAACCAGGCGTGGTACGAGTGCGTGCGGTCGGCTCCGTTCTGTCGAGGTATGCGTGTGCTGGTGTTTGTATTTAGTGGTGTGTATGTGTGTTTAGGTACTTTGAAACATATGTAATGTTTCAAACTAACGGGTTGAGTGATTGGCTGAACGCTACGTGAAAGAGTTGCGTTAAGCACGTTTATTACAGAAAAAAGAAAAACCTTTTAAAAAAAATATGCATAGTGCGTACAGGATTCCGTCTGCCGCCGCCACTGGTGTGAGTTAATAGATTGTGTGTGTGTGTGTGTGTGTGTGTGTGTGTGTGTGTGTGTTGCCTTGCAGCCTTGAACATGCTGCAGATCATCCGGGAGGAGAAGAACCAGAGGCCCCTGCGCCTGCTGAGTGAGTCTCACACACACACACACACACACACACACACACACACCCCCCACACACACACACACACAAGTTTTCTGACTGACTGGCGTGTGTTCTGTGGGCTCTAGTGACCCGTTGGGAGCACCAGCGGAACCCGGAAGAACGCCAGTCTATCTCTGAGCAGAACCACAGAGAGATGGAAGAACTGATCCCAGACCAGTCTGAGAGGGATCAGGGTCACCAGGCAGCAGACAGAGGTGCAGTCACACTGGCCGGAGATCAGGTTTTTGACCAGCATGACAAAGACGTGGTGGATCTGACCCAGGACCAGTCTGAGAGGGGCTACATTGACCAGGCAGCAGACGCTCAGGCAGTCAAACTGACCGGAGATCAGATCTTTGACCAGCACGACAAAGACGTGGTAGATCTGACCCAGGACCAGTCTGAGAGGGGCTACAGCCACCAGAAAGCAGACGGAAAGGCAGTCAAACTGACCGGAGATCAGCCGCAGCCCAGTCAGAGTTCAGAGGGACGAGAGGAGGAGACTGAGCCCGTCAGAACCCAGACCCCACTGGACTCTCCAAAACCACATGGACTGTACCCAGACTCAACAGGTGAGGGGGTGGGCACATGAAAAAATAAATAAAACTTTGATCTTTAAACGAGTGTTAGACACTCTGTCGTCCCCACACCCAATCAGTCATTCAACTGGCTCACACTATTTATGGATATGAGTGTTGTGCAGTTGTTAATTGTGTCACTATTTACATTCAGAGTCAGATTGTTGATGGTGACACAAGACATCGCCCAAAAGTATGTGGACATATCTATTTCAGCCACACCCATTGCCAACAGGGACATAAAAACAAGCATACAGCCATGCAATCTCAACAGACAAAGATTGGCAGTCGAAAGGGTCGTATCGAAGAGCTCAGTGACTTTCAACGTGGCAACACGATGTTTTTTATTTTTATGTTTTTTTTTTTCTGAGTGGGGCAGTCCCACTCATAACATATTATGTTTCTTTTTATTGTGACAGAGACAGTAGAGATATGACAGGAAGGATAGGTGAGAGAGAGAGAAGGGATGACATGCAGGATATGTCCCCGGATGGAATCGAACCAGGGACCCTGCGGTTACATGGTCGACACTTAGTCCACTACGCCACCTAAGCGGCCCTCCAACACGATTGTTCATCAAATGTCTGCCCTACTGCAGGCCTGGGGTTACAGGGTGGGGGGTTAAGCACACCTCCACTGGACTCTGGAGCATTGGAAACTGTGGTGGAAGTTTAGGGTTTAGCCACAACAGTCAATGAATATTTGCCAATAGCTCTTCAGAGATGAGAAACAAGTCATCAAATCTTGTACACCACGATACAGGTTATATGATCATTTAATATGCTTGCAGGCAGAGACAGATGCAATACCAAGGTCAGACACAGAGTCCAATGTGGGGCAGCAGCTCCCCTCACCTCTCTTAAAGGGATGCAGAGACATTGCAACACACCAGACATCATTGCAACACTCGACAGGTTATACAAAGGTCCGATTATCTGTTAGACTAGAGCAGGGGTGGCCAACCCGCGGCTCGCGAGCCGCATGCGGCTCTTTGGCTGTCTGTGTGCGGCTCTTCAATCCATTCATTAAAAGTGTTGGTGTAGCGCTCTCTCTGACAGGCCGCGTTCGTAAATTCGCCGGAGCGCACACTGGGTTTAACGTCATAATGGAACCAAGTAATTTGATTGGACAAGAGACGTGGAGGCACCAACGTTCTCAGAGCGAATTTACGAACGCGGCCTCTGTCTTGCTGCACGCTGCTGTAACCCGATACTCTTTTTTCAAGGATCACTCGCGTCACTAACAGTGTTGCCAGATTGGATTCATTTTTCAGCCCAACCAGAGTCTAAAAACCCACCCAGAGTGATCATAAGTAGCCCGATTGGGCTGGAATCGGCCATATCAGGCAACACTGTTCCCTAATTGTCCGTTCTGAGGAGAAGCTGTCACGTAACACGGCTTTTTGACAGTTCATTTATTGACAAATTACGGATAACAACAACAAAATAAAAATGTCAGGGAAGAAATGTACAGCTAAACGCAAGTATGGAGATGAGCAAAGGAAGTTTTTAGCCGAGTGGGAGAGTGAATATTTCTTTGTGGAGCGCAATGGAAAGCCATTCTGCCTGATATGCCAAACATCGTTGGCACATTACGCTTCCAATCTCCAGCGCCATTTCAGCACAACGCATGCTAACATTGACCAGGAGTTTCCAAAAGGCACCGAACTTCGCAATGGTAAATTAAACAGCTTGAAAAGCCAGACACAAACACAGACCAAGTTGTTCCAAAGATTTGTTAAGCAATCAGAGACAGTGACACTTGCGTCCTATCAAGTGGCCTGGAACATTGCACGTGCTAAAAAGCCATACAATGAAGGAGAGTTTATTAAGAAATGCATCACTGATGTGATGGAAATATTTTCTCCAAATGAAACACTGAAAAAGATGGCCTCAGACATCCAACTGTCACGCCACACCATTGAACACAGAATATCGGACATAAACAGTGCCATTGAAACAGAATTACATTCTGATCTTCAAAATTGTGAATATCTGATTGCTGAACTTGACCAAGACCTTCCCAGAGACCTGCCACTTCACTGCACTGTGAGGTGGCTTTCTAAAGGCAAAGTGCTGTCTTGCTTCCTTGAGCTGTTGGATGCTGTGAGGCTGTTCATGGAGGATGGTGAAATCCAAGCACAGATCTGTTCTGACTGACACACATGTGAAGGAACTGCTTCGAGTGGCCACAACAGAATACGAACCAGATTTGAAGAGGATTGTGGCAAGCAAGGACTGCCAGAAGTCCCACTGAGTCAAAGGAGCAACAGGTAAGACAACAATATTTGTCACATACACTGTTATTGTGAGGTAGGCTATTGTAAATTGTTATATTTCTGTGTGTGGAGAGAGTATGAGAGAGGGAAAGACTGTGTGTGCATGCTAACCTTGACAAGAAATAACAGAAGCTGCTTCCTCCCTCTCTCTCGTTTCAGATCTCCGAGGCAGAGAAGAGCTGATATTTAGCAGCTTTCCCACCTGCTTTAATTTCATTCATGCATATTCAGTCATGTGTGTGAGAAAGAAAAATAAATAAATCTGTCTGCAAAGTAGCCTATTGGAAATTTATTATTGTGTGTGTGTGTGTGTGTGTGTGTGTGTGTGTGTGTGTGTGTGTGTGTAAGAGGGAGTGCTTTTGTGAGCCCGCATGTATGATGTGGCTCTTTGTGGTACCCCAATATTTTTTTGTGGCTCTTAGTCTCCGACTGGTTGGCCACCCCTGGACTAGAGGTTGTCTGGACATATACATATGGAGGATAACCAGATATGGCAAACCGAGATAGTATGTTCTAGGGAGAGAGTATGTTCTAGAGAGAAAAGACGAGGCGGTAGATCTAAACTTAAGACGTGGAGGCGTGGTCAAGGCCACTTTGCTATTATGCGTGCGGTAGTGGGCGCCTAAGACCCGGCGCTAAGCCCAGAAATTAGTCATGGGTGTGTTTTGGGCGTCTTCTCAATCAACCCAATCAGCGTGCCAGGTGCCATTCCCTTTAAGAACCGGCTGCGTTAAGTCATAAGCGCTATGCTATTATGCAGTTCATAGGCGCTAGACTTCATGCACGTTTTGAAACACGAGCGCGCCTCCGCGGTTTGCGCATGCGCGCTGACCCACTTCTTAAGAAGTCGGTCGGCGCGCATGCGCAAACCGCGGAGGCGCGCTCGTGTTTCAAAACGTGCATGACGTCTAGCGCCTAAGAACTTTTCAAACCACTTCTTAGCGCTAGGCGCAAAGTCAGATCGCATAATAGCAGGGGCGCCTAGCGCACTTCATTAACATATGAACACTCCCACAATGAGTAATATATGCACGGGAGTCTTCCGTCTTATGTGTGGGCGCCTAGCGACACAGTAGCGCGTATGAAGCGCATAATAAGGGTGGCGGTAGGTCTTAACCTGGCGGTGCGTCTTAATTAAGACGGCAAGTTAAGAAGTGCATAATAGGGCCCACTATCTCCCTCCGAGGCTGTTTCCTCAGTTACCCCCCCCCCCCCCCCCGCTCAACCAGTTCACCAACACTTGTGAATCTCGTAAATCATAATGCGTAATCGTAGTGGCTAGGCATCAAGGGAGTTGTAGTCTCAGTGGACTACAGAAAACACATACACAAGTGTTCATGAGATAGGAAACACCAAAATGCATAAAATATTTACAATATATATCCATAGCTGAACAAAAAACAATAGAGAAATTCTACAACACAGCTCTCTCAGCCCTTTCCTGTTTCCCTTTCCTGTTTCTTGACCGCGCCCTGACCTCAACCCCATCCTGACCTCAACCCCATCCAACACCTTTGGAACTCTGACCAACGCCAACAGCCGTGTTCCAACATCTAGTAGAAGGCCTTCCCATGCTGTTACAGCAGCAACATTGGGACCAACTCCATATGAATGCCCATTACATGGTTTTGGAACGTTCAACAAGCACATATGGGTGTGATGTTCGGGTGTCCACATACTTTTGGCCATGCAGTGTAGTAATGGGGACTTAGAACCTAGAGAGGGTTTTTCCTCCACGATAGAAGCTGTTTACTTGGCCTTGAAATCACGTGTGTGTGTGTGTGTGTGTGTGTGTGTGTGTGTGTGCCCCTCTGGTTCTTCTCTCAGATGTGTGTGAAGTGGTGTACCAGGGGACCGTCGTAGGAGCCAGCCACGAGGCGACACCGTCAGGTGGGGCCACAGGTGAGACACACTGACTCTACAGCTTGGCTAGAGTCATTTTCATTCCACCTATGCACAATTGGGGCCTGTGTGTGTGTGTGTGTGTGTGTGTGTGTGTGTGTCCTGGTTAGAGAGGACTGAGTGGTTGTTATTGAGCTCTAAACAGTGTTGTCTTGTTGCACCAACAGAAACCTCCCTCCGCCTCACCAACGACCTGAGAGACTATGTGAAGAACAAACGCAGAGAGGCAGTGGTCGGTCAGTGAATTTGAGAAAAGAAAATCAAGACCTTAAAAGTTTTTGAAAATAGACATGGGTCATTGAACGTGCTTGAATCTCTCCCCCCCCCCCCCCTCTCTCTCTCTCTTTATGTAATTATAGTAGATAAGTCACATTGCTTAATTTAACACAGTAACTTTACACATGTTTCACAATATCAATATATTGTTTTGCTGCGCTGTGGTAGAGAAGGCAAGAGACCTAGTGTTCAAGCCTCTACATTCAAAAGCCTCTCTTTTTAATTGTTGTCTGTGAGCGGATAGTTCTTATTATATAAATTCTCATCTAGATCTGTCTCAAACTATGTTGTGGTTTTGCCCCCCCCCCCCCCCCCGCGTCTTCAGACTGTCACTGACCTGACGTTCTGTGCACGCCTCATGCTTACGAACATTTCATAATAAATGCTCAACTCATATTTCGGCTTTACAAGACTTTGTCTTGAATCTCACCTCCAAAGAGCTTTAAACATAGTGAATCTCACCTCCAAAGAGCTTTAAACATAGTGAATCTCACCTCCAAAGAGCTTTAAACATGCGGTTCCCCTAGGCTTCTACCACAGTGGACATTTATCCAGGACAGTATCCTTCTGTCGTACAGTACAAACCTCAAACGCACCTCGAATGGGAAGTCTTCCATGTCAAACACTGGGGATTGAGATAGTTTTTTTTTAAAATCTTTTATGGGGTGAACAAAAAACAATAGAGAAATTCTACAACACAGCTCTCTCAGCCCTTTCCTGTTTCCCTTTCCTGTTTCTTGACCGCGCCCTGACCTCAACCCCATCCTGACCTCAACCCCATCCAACACCTTTGGAACTCTGACCAAGGCCAACAGCCGTGTTCCAACATCTAGTAGAAGGCCTTCCCATGCTGTTACAGCAGCAACATTGGGACCAACTCCATATGAATGCCCATTACATGGTTTTGGAACGTTCAACAAGCACATATGGGTGTGATGTTCGGGTGTCCACATACTTTTGGCCATGCAGTGTAGTAATGGGGACTTAGAACCTAGAGAGGGTTTTTCCTCCACGATAGAAGCTGTTTACTTGGCCTTGAAATCACGTGTGTGTGTGTGTGTGTGTGTGTGTGCCCCTCTGGTTCTTCTCTCAGATGTGTGTGAAGTGGTGTACCAGGGGACCGTCGTAGGAGCCAGCCACGAGGCGACACCGTCAGGTGGGGCCACAGGTGAGACACACTGACTCTACAGCTTGGCTAGAGTCATTTTCATTCCACCTATGCACAATTGGGGCCTGTGTGTGTGTCCTGGTTAGAGAGGACTGAGTGGTTGTTATTGAGCTCTAAACAGTGTTGTCTTGTTGCACCAACAGAAACCTCCCTCCGCCTCACCAACGACCTGAGAGACTATGTGAAGAACAAACGCAGAGAGGCAGTGGTCGGTCAGTGAATTTGAGAAAAGAAAATCAAGACCTTAAAAGTTTTTGAAAATAGACATGGGTCATTGAACGTGCTTGAATCTCTCCCCCCCCCCTCTCTCTCTCTCTTTTATGTAATTATAGTAGATAAGTCACATTGCTTAATTTAACACAGTAACTTTACACATGTTTCACAATATCAATATATTGTTTTGCTGCGCTGTGGTAGAGAAGGCAAGAGACCTAGTGTTCAAGCCTCTACATTCAAAAGCCTCTCTTTTTAATTGTTGTCTGTGAGCGGATAGTTCTTATTATATAAATTCTCATCTAGATCTGTCTCAAACTATGTTGTGGTTTTGCCCCCCCCCCCCGCGTCTTCAGACTGTCACTGACCTGACGTTCTGTGCACGCCTCATGCTTACGAACATTTCATAATAAATGCTCAACTCATATTTCGGCTTTACAAGACTTTGTCTTGAATCTCACCTCCAAAGAGCTTTAAACATAGTGAATCTCACCTCCAAAGAGCTTTAAACATAGTGAATCTCACCTCCAAAGAGCTTTAAACATGCGGTTCCCCTAGGCTTCTACCACAGTGGACATTTATCCAGGACAGTATCCTTCTGTCGTACAGTACAAACCTCAAACGCACCTCGAATGGGAAGTCTTCCATGTCAAACACTGGGGATTGAGATAGTTTTTTTTTAAAAATCTTTTATGGGGTGTTAGAATATGACCTGCAGCACCTCACCGAAACACGACATTCTTCTAGGGAACATAATGTACAGTACATTCTGAGGGCTCTCATTGTGTGTGCGTGTGTGTGACTGTGTGTGTGTGACTGTGTGTGTGTGTGTGTGTGTGTGTGCAGGTCTCAGTGCAGTGGTGGAGGTCTGCAGTAAGGGCCAGGTTCTGTTCTACCTGTGTGTCTCGTGCAGCCGCAGCCTCAGCCGGAAACTCATCATCACCCACATGCTCAAATACCGACACAGAGAGAACTACCTGGTAAGCAACACACACACAACACACACACACACACACACACACACACACACACACACACACACACACACACACACACACACACACACACACACACACACACACACACACACAGTCACACACACACAAATGTAGTGGTGGTGGTAGGGGTAGTGGTGGTCTAGTGGATAGTGAGTTGGACTTGTGAACGGAAGGTTGTGAGTTCAAATCCCGCCTGAAGCCACACCACTACTAGTTTGCCCTTGGGTAAGGCACTTAGCCCTCAGTTACTCCAGGGGGAATGTCCCTGTAATTCGTAATTGTAAGTCGCTTTGGATAAAAGCGTCTGCTAAATGGCAAAATTATTATTATTATTAAATGTGCGACCCACATTCTGTTTCTGAAGGCACACTGTTGCAACATTATCATCTAACATTAGCATGGAAGAGATCTGTGAGTGCTGATAACGACTGTTATACCTTATGTTATGTGTCAGTAGAATAGTTGTCTGGAGTCATGCTTGTGTCGTGGATTTAATTGATTCTTAATAGATTGAGTAACCCTTATAAAGCACAAAGAGCTTAAATCAATTGTCTCCAATGAGGCCTTTTATTAAGCAAAGTCACATGAGCGCAGAGAGAAAATAGCAGACCAAAACCCCCCCAACATTGGGCAGGACTCATATTTATAGAACTGTCCTTGCTCATGAGGTCACTATTCTTGGGAACCAATCATATTATACAAATCTGTGATTTCTGGGCCCTGTCCACAGTTCACTGGGCCACAGATCTTGGCCCGTCCCTTACAGGAAGGAAATGGGCCTTCCTTGAGTGCTAGATTTGCCAAAATGATGAATGGTCTTTATTGTCATTGATATAGTACAGGTACCAGACAACGAAATTTGGGAGGGGGGGCTCCCCTGGTGCTAGGAAAGAAAAAAAAAGAAAAAGAAAAAAAAAGAAGGGAAAGGAGCTGGTTTACATAAATAAAGGCTATGTACACTATCCACTATACTGTACAAATAAAACACTGTGCTGTACTCTATGCTATGCTATACCTATTCTAACATTTCCTATTCTCTGCAACCTTATGTACCCTAGGGTTGTCATATTGCACATAGTGTTATTGCACATTCATTTAAAGTGTCGCAGTTTGCAGGCTTGAAATGTACACATTTGTGCCTCAGCACTACACTTGATTTTCAATCCAGCAGCAAAATGTAGAGAGACTTCAATTCTCAGTATAAAATGATATAAAACTACAACACTTGTCTACCTCATCAAAACAGCTGTTGAGGAAGACGCGTAAGTGCAACTATGCTGAAACAACAGGAAACACCTCCCTGTCTCTGCTACCTAAGGAAACACCTACCTGTCTCTGCTACCTAAGGAAACACCTCCCTGTCTCTGCTACCTAAGGAAACACCTACCTGTCTCTGATACCTAAGGAAACACCTACCTGTCACTGCTACCTAAAGGCGGCTACACACTAGACGACTTTTCAAGTTGTAACATCGCTGAGCCTCTCACACTAAACGACCGTCGTGCTGGTGTCCGCGTCTCAGCGGCGCGCAGACTGCGCAGCACAGCGCACACTACAGGATGTGGCAACGACGGGGGCTCACAGACTACATGATTCTTCACTTGGTCAGGACGATTCGCCAAGCTGTAGTGTCGCGATATCAGCACATGATGACGAGACGTTGACAGCTGTCAAAAAAAGATGGAGCTCGACACGCAACAACAATGCAATGCACATGCATTTTGCACATGCAAAAAGATGGAGCTCGACACGCAACAACAATGCAATGCACATGCAATTGCACAATGCACATGCAATGCACATGCAATTGCTGCAATGCAATACACATGCAACAACAATTAGCTGCACTTGTTGCATGTGCATTTATTTGCTCAGAAAAGCCTTCCTTCCATCTGTTCACTCCACCGAGCGCTGACAACTTTTTTCTTCAGAGCCATCCCTTCTTTCACGCCTCCTTCGCGCTGCATTTCCTCGACCTCTCATTGGCTGTGCTGTCCACACGGGTCGTTGCCCATCTCAGACTAGCAGAATGTAGATTCCGTCGGCCGATAAAATGAAACATGTTTGAAAAGATCTGGAGCCCTGCGACGGCCCCTCCGACGGGATCGGCGGTCCTCCGATTGCGTCTCTGAGCCTGTCACACTAAACGAGCGTCGGAGACGGCGCGTCCCCGGGTTTGCAACGACTGGAGGATTTAGCTGTCGCCGACCAGTTTTTGCGGTCGGCGACAGCTAAATCGGGGTTCAAATCGTCTAGTGTGCACTCGGCTTAAGGAAACACCTACCTGTCACTGCTACCTAACGGTGGTCATTGGAACTTGTAATGTTTTGATGTCTGGTAGTGTGGGCTGCAGACATCATCTTGGCAGAGCATTGATATAACCAAGCATACTTTATTACTTTACTTATCAAGGTTCAAGGTTGGATGAATTGCATAAGGGACATGAAACAGTCAAACCCAGGGTGACGGAGGAAGCCTGGTCAGAGGCAGGAATATGGGGGGTTTCCACGCCGTCTATAATGAACAGAAGGTCAGGATGACCTGGGCAGTATTTGAATAAAGGGAGGGGAAAATACTGACTATTGAAAGCCAAAAGTATACAGGATAAGGGAGTTAAACTGATGTGTACCCACAGTAGAAAGTCTCATGAAGTGAGCACTATAACTAGGCTGAAGTGTGCACTCTAACTAGGCTGAAGTGTGCACTATAACTAGGCTGAAGTGTGCACTATAACTAGGCTGAAGTGAGCACTCTAACTAGGCTGAAGTGAGCACTCTAACTAGGCTGAAGTGTGCACTATAACTAGGCTGAAGTGAGCACTATAACTAGGCTGAAGTGAGCACTCTAACTAGGCTGAAGTGAGCACTCTAACTAGGCTGAAGTGAGCACTATAACTAGGCTGAAGTGTGCACTATAACTAGGCTGAAGTGTGCACTATAACTAGGCTGAAGTGTGCACTATAACTAGCGTAGTAGTAGTACAGTCTTCAAAGTCCACATACATGAGTTTATATAGTTTTCAGAGACAAATAACTGTTATTCAGCCTATAGGATTTGTACACGTTCAATTACATAAGCATCTTATATGAATATTAAGCAGTATGGTTCGAGGCCGTTAGGTAACACAGAAACTGGACACTGAGACACTTTAAGTCAAAGCTCACCTTAAAGTGGTCGTAACTATCTAGTAAAGTCATGGTCTGTCTTAGGGCTCTAACTAACAACAGATGATAGAGGACCCCAAGAAGAAGTCCAACCACAGTTCAACACATAAATAAAGATTATCAACTTTGTAGGGAGAGTGAACATGTGAAACCACTTAGTGACTTATGTCTCGACTACTCATTATACTAAATACACTATTCAGTGTTTAATGAAATAAAACAAAACTAAAACTAGATAAAATACATAGCTTAACTTTCAGCCATTACCCATCATTAGGTTCATGATGATCAAAAGTTTTCCAAATTCCCACAAGTGAAATCTCCTGTTAGGGGAATAAACTCATCTTAAACGTCTCTTGAGTCTGGCCTGTTGATTGGGTCGGAACCGAACCGAACTGCACAACCAAACAATTCAATATTTCTCTCTCTCTTTCACACTCTCTTTCTCTCTCTTTCCTCACTCTCCATCTCTCTCTCTCCTCCTCCTCTCCCCTTCTCTCTCTCCCTCTCTCTCTATCTCTATCTACCTCTCTCTCTCCTCCTTCTCGCTCTCTTACTATCTCTATTTCTCTATCTACCTCTCTCTATCCTCCTCACCCCTTCTCTCTCTCTCTCTTTATCCATCTCTCTCTCCTCCTCCTCTCCCCTTCTCTCTCTCCCTCTCTATCTCTATCTACCTCTCTCTCTTCTCCTTCTCTCTCTCTCTCCCCTTCTCTCTCTCTCTATCTCTATCTACCTCTCTCCTCCTTCTCTCTCTCTCTTTATCCATCTCTCTCTCCTCCTCTCCCCTTCTCTCTCTCCCTCTCTCTATCTATCTACCTCTCTCCTCCTTCTCTCTCTCTTTATCCATCTCTCTCTCTCTCTCTTCTCCTCTCTCTCTTTATCCATCTCTCTCCTCCTCCTCTCCCCTTCTCCCTCTCTCTCTCTCAGACTGAGCGTTACCCCTGGTGTTGTGAGGGGTTGTCGGACCATCCTGGTGCAGCAGAGCGGTCTATAATGTGGATGGACATCGCCAAACAGGTGGAGGAGGAGAACCATGACGAACCGGGCACACTACAGGTACACCCCCCTCAGCACCACTACACCCCCCTCAGCACCACTACACCCCCCTCAGTGATAAAAGCGTCTGCTTAATGGCATAATATGCCAAAAATAGGAGTGACCCTGCTTTGTGTCAGTATTAAGGAGTCTGACGATCTCTCTCTGGTCTGTGTCCAACAGGAAGTACATCTGGAGCCAGCAGACTTCGAAGAGGTCAAAGGGATGCCGTTTCACGAAGGTACAAGGTCATTAAAACCTATCCATCTGTCTAGCAATCTGAGCTGGATGGTTTCACCCAGGAGAGCCCAGTTCTACTTCACTCTGTGCTTTACTCTATAAGCTGACCTGAGAGAGAGAGGGTCCTGCGGCTGGTCGGGTGTCCGCGGTTCCCCCGAATCAAAAGGACGTCGCTGGTCTGGTTCGGGTTTTACAGATGATGACATAATCATTTGTCAGGTTGCGGCAGAGTTGTTGGGTGTGTCCAGTCGAGTGCAGGTTGTGAGTAAAGTAAAGTAAGTAGCCTTGAGAACCGATGGTTCTGGAGCCTAATGGCCCATAGGGCAGGAGCCTATCTCCTGTTTCTGTAGTGTGAGGCAGCTTGATGTACAAATACTTGATGTCCACCCCCTGGACATGACGCTGGTATGTCGCAGGGTCTTACTGGGGGTCCAACCCATAATGCTGAGTGCCAAGCAGGGAGGCATCAGGTACCTTTTTTATAGTCTTTGGTATGACTCAGCCGGAGATCGAACTCACGATCTCAGGGCGGACACTCTAACCTCAAGGTCACTGAGCTGGTTGTGAGAAATGTACAGCAGCTCAATATCTCTTTTGGATAATGCATCGATGTTGTGGTGGAATCTAGGGTTACTACTCAGTATTTGGTGAGACTCACACCAACTAGACAAAGGCACGTACACAATATATGTTCTATTTACTTCTTTTAATGGTTGCAAGCATGGCAGTGTGCTTCTAACAAACAGAGCTTCTAACAAACAGAGCTTCTAACAAACAGAGCTTCTAACAAACAGAGCTTCTAACAAACAGAGTCTCGAAACCCACCCAATTTCCCATAGTGCTCAGTTAGCAGAGAGCTGTGGAAGGCAGGACCACCAGGGCTGCCAGGAGAATGTCATATCTGTCGCTGGTGGGAACATCTGGAATAGTCTCCCAGTTACAATAAGGGAACGCCCCACATATCCAACCTTTAAAGCAAATCTTAAGAAATGGCTAAAAACAAACCAATACTGTAACCATAACCACCATAACTCTCTCTGTAACCATAACCACCCATAACTCTCTCTGTAACCATAACCACCATAACTCTCTCTGTAACCATAACCACCATAACTCTCTCTGTAACCATAACCACCCATAACTCTCTCTGTAACCATAACCACCATAACTCTCTCTGTAACCATAACCACCCATAACTCTCTGTAACCATAACCACCATAACTCTCTCTGTAACCATAACCACCATAACTCTCTCGGTAACCATAACCACCATAACTCTCTCTGTAACCATAACCACCATAACTCTCTCTGTAACCATAACAACCATAACTCTCTCTGTAACCATAACCACCATAACTCTCTGTAACCATAACCACCCATAACTCTCTCTGTAACCATAACCACCATAACTCTCTCTGTTACCATAACCACCATAACTCTCTCTGTAACCATAACCACTATACTCTCTCTGTTACCATAACCACCATAACTCTCTCTGTAACCATAACCACCCATAACTCTCTCTGTAACCATAACAACCATAACTCTCTCTGTAACCATAACCACCATAACTCTCTGTAACCATAACCACCATAACTCTCTCTGTAACCATAACCACCCATAACTCTCTCTGTAACCATAACCACCCATAACTCTCTCTGTAACCATAACCACCATAACTCTCTCTGTAACCATAACCACCCATAACTCTCTCTGTAACCATAACCACCATAACTCTCTCTGTAACCATAACCACCCATAACTCTCTCTGTAACCATAACCACCCATAACTCCCTCTGTAACCATAACAACCATAACTCTCTCTGTAACCATAACCACCATAACTCTCTGTAACCATAACCACCCATAACTCTCTCTGTAACCATAACCACCATAACTCTCTCTGTAACCATAACCACCATAACTCTCTGTAACCATAATAATAATTAAATAATTCAAAAAAGGGGAAAAAAACGTTTTTTTTAAAAATCCGATTAATCGAAAAAAGAATCGGCAGATTAATCGATTATCAAAATAATCGTTAGTTGCAGCCCTACATCACACTACCTTATTTACCTCTCCCTCAGTACCATCGCACTACCTTATTTACCTCTCCCTCAGTACCATCACACTACCTTATTTACCTCTCCCTCAGTACCATCGCACTACCTTATTTTCTGTCTTATTTTTCACTTTTAACCTATGCACTTTATTTTCAACTGCACCAATGTATGTCCCTATGGTCACATACTCATTGTTTTATGTCCTATTGTATTCTGTTGTGATGTTGTCCATTATTCTTGTTTTTTACGATGTTATGTCATGAGGACTACGGATGCAAATGAGCTCACAGCTAAATACGGCTTATTTACTGATACCATACTCTGTATAAGTGACTGTTCATTAATGTGCACTGTCCTGACTAAATCTATCTATCTATGAGCACACTCGACCTGACATATCTCGGCAGCCTTGGGTCCTGTGAAACGTACAGGTGGTGTTCCGTCTTTCTCACACCTCCACACGTCTGGCCTTGAGCACAGTTCATAAGCATTAGGAAGGACATACTGTAAACACGCTCTGAGCACTCAGAGCGCTCTGGTTTCAACTGGAAATTAGTTGCTTAGTCTGAACGGTCAGAGAGCACCCTGGGTGCGCGCCGGCACTCTCAGAGCGTATTTACGAACCACACCCAATACTTGTACTTCCCTGTTTCATCAGTCTACTCAGGACACAAGCAGATGTTCATGTACAGATGCGTATTGAGCCATTACAAAGTTAATGGAAGGTTTGTGTGAAAAGTCAAGCTGAGTGAGGATGGGAAGATTTACCTCCCTCTCTCTCAACACCCTTTTCCCTCTCTTATGTTCCCTGCCCCCCTCCCCCCTCTACCTCTCCCCTCTCCCTCCTCTACCTCTCCCCCATCCCTCCCTCTACCTCTCCCCCATCCCTCCCTCTACCTCTCCCCCATCCCTCCTCTACCTCTCCCCCCCCATCCCTCCTCTACCTCTCCCCCATCCCTCCCTCTCCCCCATCCCTCCTCTACCTCTCCCCCCCCATCCCTCCTCTACCTCTCCCCCATCCCTCCCTCTCCCCCCTCCCTCCTCTACCTCTCCCCCATCCCTCCCTCTACCTCTCCCCCATCCCTCCCTCAACCCTCTCCCCCATCCCTCCCTCAACCCCTCCCCCCATCCCTCCCTCTCCCCCCCATCCCTCCTCTACCTCTCCCCCCCATCCCTCCCTCTCCCCCCCATCCCTCCTCTACCTCTCCCCCCCATCCCTCCTCTACCTCTCCCCCATCCCTCCTCTACCTCTCCCCCCCATCCCTCCTCTACCTCTCCCCCCTCTTCCCCCAGCTGTGTCCAGGCTGAAGGAGCTCTGCAGACAGCAGAACCAGAGAGAACCTCTCACCTCCCTGACCAGCAAACCAAGACCAGGTGGGGTTCTGTTAAGCTGCACACACACTACACAGGAGGTTTATCAAGTCTGTGGTCTGCGTTCCTGACCGTGTGTGGTCTTGTGTTCTCAGTGGTGGTTAAGCAGGAGGATTTGGGGTGGCAAAATGCACCTGGACACTCCGAGCCACCAGAGAGAGGTAACGGTAGGTGAAATCTTCCTGGACCCCACCCTCTCATTTGAACCCCACGTCAGCTCCATCGTCAAGACCTCCTACTTCCACCTCTGAAACATCGCCAAAATTAGACACTGACTCTCCTGCTGAATCCCTCATCCACACCTTCATCTCCTCCCGCCTTGACTATTGCAACTCCCTACTCACTGGCATCACCTCCCGCTCCCTCCATAGACTTCAGATGGTTCAAAACTCAGCCGCCCGCCTGCTCTCAAACACCCGGTCCCGCGACCACATCACTCCTGTCCTCCCCTCTCTCCACTGGCTCCCCATCAAAGAGCGTATCAGACCCTTACCTAACTGACCTCCTTCTCCCCCATCGCCCTACCCGTACCCTCCGATCCTCATCCACTGTTCCCCTCACTGTCCCACCCTCGAAACTCAAAGTTTTTCGGAGACTGTGCTTTTTCACGAGCTGCACCCTGTCTCTGGAACTCTCTCCCTCAACCACTTAGAGACTCATCCTCACTCTCCACTTTTAAATCCCACCTCAAAACCTACCTGTTCTCCCATGCATACAACCTACCCCTAACCATCTCCCCTAACCCTGCCACCCCCCTCCCCCCCTGGACATTGCTGTGTTAATTGTTCCCTCTGCCTGTTCGTTAACTCTGTGTTCTATGTGCTCAAGTTATCTGTTGCTTGTTGTTTCTGTGTCTTCTGTGTTCCTGACCGTGTGGTCTGTGTTCCTGACCGTGTGTGGTCTGTGTTCCTGACCGTGTGTGGTCTGTGTTCCTGACCGTGTGTGGTCTTGTGTTTTCAGTGGTGGTTAAGCAGGAGGATTTGGGGTGGCAAGAGACTTCCCAGCATGCCCCTGGACACTCCGAGCCACCAGAGAGAGTTAAAGGTAGGTGACACCAGAGAGAGTTAAAGGTAGGTGAAACCAGAGAGAGTTAAAGGTAGGTGAAACCAGAGAGAGTTAAAGGTAGGTGAAACCAGAGAGAGTTAAAGGTAGGTGAAACCAGAGAGAGTTAAAGGTAGGTGAAACCAGAGAGAGTTAAAGGTAGGTGAAACCAGAGAGAGTTAAAGGTAGGTGAAACCAGAGAGAGTTAAAGGTAGGTGAAACCAGAGAGAGTTAAAGGTGAAACTCTGCTCAAATGACCAATCCCCAATCATCCCCTAGCTTAAGACTCCTTATGAGAGAAACCTGAGTTGAAGTGGCTGTGTTAAATGGAATCAATACAGTAGCTGTTCTAAGTTGACCACATACTGAACATAATGATGAACAGATGCCCCCTCTCTCTCCCTCCAGGTGTCAGACCAGCTGTGAAGCGTCATTCTCCGGGGCCAGCGGTTAAAGCTCAGGACCCAGTCAAACGGCGGAGGGTCTCCAGCCCCCCTGAGGATCGCATTTTGGACTCTGACACTCAGCCGAAACAGGCGCAAGCCAGCTCTCACACCAAACACCCACCCTCAGACACACACCCACAACCCAGTCAAACCTTGTCAAGAGATAAATGCCTCACCAAGACGCCTGTCCCTGCCCCCGCATCGCCAGCCAGGACCCCCCCAGTCCTCCCCAGCTCAGCCCCAGCTACGAAGCTCTCAGTCCACCCCAGCCTCGCCCTAACCCCAGCCCCAGCTACGAAGCCCTCAGTCCACCCCAGCCTCGCCCTAACCCCAGCCCCAGCTACGAAGCCCTCAGTCCTCTCCAGCCTCGCCCTAACCCCAGCCCCAGCTACGAAGCCCTCAGTCCTCCTCAGCTCAGCCCCAGCTACGAAGCTCTCAGTCCACCCCAGCCTCGCCCTAACCCCAGCCCCAGCTACGAAGCCCTCAGTCCACCCCAGCCTCGCCCTAACCCCAGCCCCAGCTACGAAGCCCTCAGTCCACCCCAGCCTCGCCCTAACCCCAGCCCCAGCTACGAAGCCCTCAGTCCTCCTCAGCTCAGCCCCAGCTACGAAGCCCTCAGTCCTCCTCAGCTCAGCCCCAGCTACGAAGCTCTCAGTCCACCCCAGCCTCGCCCTAACCCCAGCCCCAGCTACGAAGCCCTCAGTCCACCCCAGCCTCGCCCTAACCCCAGCCCCAGCTACGAAGCCCTCAGTCCTCTCCAGCCTTGCCCTAACCCCAGCCCCAGCTACGAAGCCCTCAGTCCTCCTCAGCTCAGCCCCAGCTACGAAGCTCTCAGTCCACCCCAGCCTCGCCCTAACCCCAGCCCCAGCTACGAAGCCCTCAGTCCTCTCCAGCCTCGCCCTAACCCCAGCCCCAGCTACGAAGCCCTCAGTCCTCCTCAGCTCAGCCCCAGCTACAAAGCCCTCAGTCCTCCTCAGCTCAGCCCCAGCTACGAAGCTCTCAGTCCTCCTCAGCTCAGCCCCAGCTACGAAGCTCTCAGTCCACCCCAGCTCAGCCAGGACCCCCCCAGTCCACCTCAGCTCAGCCCCAACTAGGAAGCCCACGGCCCACCCCAGCCCCACCCTCACCCCAGCCAGGACCCCCCCTGTCCGGCCTAGCCCAGCCTCAGCCTCCTCTCACCCCATCAGAGTTTCTGGAGCCCCAGCCCTGACCACCACCCTCGCTGCTCCCCCAGCCCCAGCGAGACCTCTCCAAACGCAATCCACCTCTCCCTCTGCCCATATCCCCACCAGCCTCCATGGATTACCACTGGACTGGTTAGAGGACCACCTTGTTGCTATATTGAAAGGGGAGAGCTCCGTGATTCCCCAGCCTCCCGTCCTGGCTAGCCCAGAGAGAGGAGTGGGACCTGGGGCTCAGACCAGGACACCAGGGCATACCTCTGGGTCTTTCAGCACGATGACGGGGGGCATGAGGAGCGGGAGTCGGGGTGAGGGTAAGAGAACCGGGGGAGAAGCGACCAGGGGACGGGATATCGCCACAGTGCAGACCCCTAGCTTTGCCAACCCTCTCAAGAGGAAGTGGTTACCTGAGGGAGGCCAGGACCCCTGGAGCTACGAGAGCCGACAGTTCATTCCCAACCCCGACTCCGCCGACTCTCAGCTCTGCACCGGTACACAACCAGCTGGGGGAAACCAAGGAACGGGCTACCATGCGGAGGACATGGTCATCCCCAACCCCAACCCCTCCTCAGACCTTCACCAGAACCCCAGTCACCTGCAGTTCTATGGGGGCTACGCCGGAGCAGCCTATGCTGAAGCTTTCTCTTATGGAGGTGTTTTCCAGGGAGTGGGGGGGGGGTATCTTGAAGGTGTTTACCCAGGGATGGGCTACCCGGGGCAGGCCTACCCTGGGGCAGGACCGGGGTCAGCGGTGGTGCCAGGAGAAGGGGGCTGGCTCTACCCTCCAGCTCAACCCACGGTTCTGACGCCTCCAGCGAACCACCCGCATCTCCCGGGACCGCGACCCGAATGGATGACCAACCATCCGTCGCTGGTGGCGTCGACGGGTTTGCAGCAGGGATACCAGGCCTGGGCTACCGGGACCCTGGACACCGACTTAAGGACTTGCAGGTACCAGTGGAACCACGGTCACATGCAGCCACTGGGCATCCACTGGATGATCCAGACCCCGAATACCGCCTCCCCGCTCTCACTCCCCTCTAACCACCCCCTGACGCACTCTCTACTCTTCAGGCCCTCACTCCCCTCTAACCACCCCCTGATGCACTCTCTACTCTCCACGCTCTCACTCCCCTCTAACCCCCCCCTGACGCACTCTCTACTCTCCACGCCTTACGCTAACCCCTCCCTGATGACTAACACCTCTCCTACTACAGCCCATCTCCCCTACGCTCTGGAGAACGCTGCTAGCGGGAGCGCTAACTCCTCCCAGAGTGTCTCCACTGCCTTCACCAACTCTTCTGCTCCGCTCGCTGCCGTCGGCACGGCGACCGTGGCCGCTAGGAGGAGTGGTCCTGTGGTGACGCCTGCTGTTCGGCCATATTAGGACAGAGACAAGAGACCCCCACCTGCCTCAGGCCCACCAGCTTGGGTGGTCTTAACATATAGTTTAGTTCTGCTCATACGTTCTTTTCAGATGTTTCAGGCAGCAGGGTCAGATGGTTCCCAGCGTTACACGGCCCTTGTCGTCCAGCAGTTTCTGATCCCTAGTTGGACAATATCTTGTTCTGGTTGGACCGTCTCCAAGTATTAATCAAGGAGACCTTGAGTGCTTACAGGAACAGGACAGGACTAGTCGTAATTCGATTTTTACTAGTCTAAATTTGTATTCAAGATATCTATAACGTCATTCTGTATGGTAACCCAAACCTCTGTTACTCCTTGTCACCCCTGACTGACTCATGTTTGGCTTAATATCTGTTTAGATGCTAAAAGGGCTCCTAACCAGGGCCGGTCCTAGGACTTTTGAGGAAAACAATCTAAAATCTAAGCAAGATTTCTAATGTGCCCCCCCCCCCACACACACACACAAGTTTTCGATAGACGGATGTTTAATCGACCAGGGGGGGGTCGATTAAACATAATAACATTCCTGTGGAAATGCTCATGCTCTGAATGATTTGTCTCACTACCGATACTGATACCTGGGCTTCAGGTACTCCTGAATAATAACAAATACTTCCCCAGTAACCAACACAAGTAAAACAGTGTGTGTGTGTGTGTGTGTGTGTGTGTGTGTGTGTGTGTGTGTGTGTGTGTGTGTGTGTGTGTGTGTGTGTGTTCTCAGGAAAGAGGATGCTGGAGCAGGAAGTGAAGCAGGCCCAGTCGCTCAAAGATTCACTGCAGGGGAATCTGGACACTTGTAAGAAAGCAAGAGGAGATGGCTAGGACCATGTTCCAATACTCTTCAGATGCATCTATCCCTCCTCCCTTCCTTGAGATGCAATCACTGATCTCACATGGCTGGATAGGTGAAAGCCCTGTAATGGAACCTTTGCTCACACCTATCCAACTATGCTAAATCAGTGATTACTTCCGGGGGTTTGGTGGGCGGGCGGAGAAGCAAACTGAAGCGATGTTCTTCTTAGAGTAATGATGAGTTCTGCAATATTGACGCCATTTGTTATGTCCTTACCTCCATTTCTACCATAAATAAATGGTGATAGGTACAGTATGGCAAGTACAGTAGTTAGAGGTATATACAGTTATGAACTATGTACAGTTAAGGTATGTACATTATGGTATGTACAGATGTATAAATAGAGCTTGCTCTGTACATATCTACTGCATATATCTTACTATACATTTCTCACTGTACATATATCTTTATGGCTTTTGGCTAGATGCCAAATGAGTGTCGTTGTCTTTGTTCTTGTACTCCAATGGTAGTAGAGTCGAAAGGAACAAAGGAATCTGAGATTTGTTTTTCGGTGAAAAGCACAAAATGCGTAGTTTATTCACTCCTCTCACAACTCTCTCCCCCCACCCCCACTCTCAGAGGAACAACAGGCGCATAAATAACATGTGACAGCCTCATACGTCACAAGAACTGCGGTTTGGGCTTTTTTTTTTGCCTCAGGGAGATTTCGTCCTCGAGTTCAGATCAGTTATTGTCTCAAAGACAGACAAGACTGCAATAGTTGAGTTTATACTATTAAATTCAGTTCCATTCTATACAACTTTACTCATCCCCACGCGGCAGTATCAGTACAGTTTTGTTCATTCAGGTTGTAGATTGTTATTGGAAAATATCTATGTAGTTATTGTATGAAGAGTCTGTTGCAGTTGATTGACGTGTCTCCTGCGGTGGTGTTTGTAGGGACGGAGTCATCGCTCTGAGTCGGGAGAGCAGCCTGTTTACGGACGAGTACCTACCTGAACAGAGGTCTCACCTGTACGGCATCACCATAGCAACTGCCCACTGCCTATAAGGTAACGCCAAACATCTTACCTACCTCACGTTGTGAGGTAATGTCGTTCACTGTTTTTTGCCTTTTCATACAAGGTGTGTCAGAGCTCTATTGGATCCCCTCTGGCGGGAACAGAGATGGGCAGATCTAATACCCAGGGCCCAGTTGTTCAAAAACCTTTAATCTGGATCAGAATGGATCACGATTCTTTTCTCCGATCCAGATCAAGATCGGGCTGGCTGATTTCCCCCCTATACGACTCAAAATCAGCCAGATAGATCTGATCCTGGATAGCAAAAAAACGGATCCAGGATGATTCTGATCCAGATTAAACGTTTGGAACAACTGGGTCCTGGGCCCATACTTAGTTTTAGTGTTCCAGTACTATATATCTGAGCTGACTTGACACCTGCAAGAGAAAGAAACCTAGGAGCCAAATGACAGACATGACACACAAAGGCCTCCGCACACAGAAACCAGCCAACTAGGAAGCTCTCTCGCTGGAAAAAAGTAGAAGGCACCTGCTGCCAAATCACAGTACTTCAGACCCCGGTGACGAAATGTGACCGGTCATCGCAGGGTACTTCAAAGCACTTCAAAGAACCTGTGTGTGTGTGTGTGTGTGTGTGTGTGTGTCAGGGTTTCCGTTAACCGGTAATTACCGGTCTTTGTCCGGTAAAATTTGTTGAAGTCCGACAAATTGAAAACTCGTCGGACATAATGTCCGGTGAAAATAATTCCCTCTAAGCACAATTTGAATACAATTCGCTAAAGTTCACATTTTGTATTCAAATTGGCTTCGGGCCACCATTTTCAGCTGAGCACCAAACACACACACACTCATACACACACAACACTGCCCGAGAGAGAAGGACCCGCCCCCTTTAGTTAGCCTATACTAAAGGGGGCGGGTCCTTCTCTCTCGGGCAGTGTTGTGTGTGTATGAGTGTTTGTGTGTTTGGTGCTCAGCTGAAAATGGTGGCCCGAAGCGGAGCGCCTTAACTTTATCGCACAATAACAAGGATAACAAACGAAACGGACAACATTTACACTAAGATGGAGACAAACTTCAGCGATATGATCTAACAGCCGGTCTTCAGGACGACATACAGACCCGTATGAGCTTACAGGGCTATCCCCTATCTATCTGAGAAAAGGCATAGGCCGGCTGTAACATCGAACGGAAATTAGCCTATACGCATTGCAAGTTAATTTAAAGCCTATTTATTTTCAAAGAGTTTTATTCTATTTTATTTTATCTGATAAAAGGCATATGAACGGAAATTAGGCTAGCCGTGTCACGCCAGAAGCCTACATGCTTGCACTGTTCAATAAAATGTTATACATCTAGACCAGGGGTCACCAACCTTTTTTAAACTGAGAGCTACTTCATCGGTACTGAGTCATACAAAGGGCTACCAGTTTGATACGCTCTTCTGAAATAACAAATTTGCTCAGTTTGCCTTTAGTTATATATTATTAATAATGATCAATGATACTCATCTATGTGAAGACACTGATCACGTTAATGATTTCTCACAATAATTCTCAAAAATGACAACAAGGTGGGAAACAGATATCAATATTCTGCACTTTATCTCTATTAATCTCAGTAATTGTTACATTTTCAGATGATCACTTACATCACTTCATTTCATAGGAAAAAATTCCCATTTTCACTAGCCTCTGACAAACCCTTTTAAGAAAACATCACTACATTTCATAGGAAAAATTACCCATTTTCACTAGCCACTGACAAACCCTTTTAAGAAAACATCACTACATTTCATACGAAAAATTTACCATTTTCACTAGCCACTGACAAACACATTTAAGAAAACATCAATACATTTCATAGGAAAAATGTCCCATTTTCACTAGCCACTGACAAACACTTTTAAGAAAACATCACTACATTTCATAGGAAAATTTACCCATTTTCACTAGCCACTGACAAACCCTTTTAAGAAATCATGTTACTATGTTGCACCATGTTTCAAAAAGTTATCAATTATGTAATGTTAAAGAAAAATCAACTTACATATTTTTAAATACATCTTGTCACATTTTGAACTAATGACCAAATCTGCTGCATTTTTAACAAATTATAACTGTTACATGTCATGAACACACTTTTAAATTGAACACAATTCTTCAATATTTTAATTCAACTTTGCCATGTTGCCACTGACAACATCTGGTATCTGTTTCTTTGTTAGTGGGAAGACTGGCATTGCATGCTGTTCACCAGTATAATATATATATTATTGTAATCTGGTGTGTAACTTGACACTGCAACTGTGAGTGAGTCTTTCAGATATGCGTCAGTGAGGCGTGTTCTGTGTTTGTTCTTGATGAAGTTCATGTCAGAAAACTCTGATTCACAGAGATAGGTTGAACCAAACAGGCTGGCAACCTTCATAGCTGCTGTGCATACACCACTGTACTTCTCTGTATCAACAAGGCACCAAACGTTTGGTGCAGCCTGGTAGGCTTTGAGGTGGAGGTCATTTTGCAATGTTATGATTTCAATCTCCACCTGTCCAGCATCCAAGTTGAACGTTGCACTTAGTTTCTCAGCACAGCATGTTGTGTCCACATTCATGAAAGGATTGGAAATGAATGACACACATGGCTCAAGCTGATGAAGGTCACAAAACCTATTCTCAAACTCTTGCCCAAGTCTGTTTATGACTTCACAGTACTTTTCTGCAAATTTGTCAAATGTCTCAGATGCATTGTCTTTCAGCACCAACTGCACAGAGGGAAAGTGCAGCACCTTTTTTCTCTGTATATCCACAGAAAAAATGTTCATCTTGGCTTTAAATGCATTCATCATATCAACAACAGTCTTACTTTTGCCTTGCAGCTCGCAGTTCAAGTTGTTTAGTTTCCCAGTAATGTCCGTCAAAAATGCAAGGTCAAGTGTCCACTCTGTGTCCTCTAGCAGTGAGACATCTTCGCCTTTGGACTGCATGAACTCTTTGATTTCACCCAAAAGTGACAAAAAACGAAGTAAAACTCGTCCTCTGCTGAGCCATCGGATTTCTGTGTGTAGCAGCAGGTCACCATATTCAGCTGACATCTCCTCCAATAGCACCTTGAAAATCCTGTGCTGTTTTGCTTTGGAGCGGATGTTGTTTATGATTTTCACAACGGGAGTCATCACGTGCCCAAAGCCGATCACCTTTGCACATAACGCCTGCTGGTGAATAATGCAGTGGTAATGCCGACATTTTGGGAAGTCTGGGTCACCTTTACAGTGAGCGATGAAACCTGTATGTCGGCCGATGATAGCAGGAGCCCCGTCTGTAGTCACCGCTACCAGCTTTTCCAACGGTACCTTTTCTTCACCGTGTTATAAATGTCAACTCCCCTCGTAGTTGTCTTTAAGGGCAGTAGTGTCAGGAGTTCTTCTCTTGTGGAGAAATCTTCAAACACCATCCGGATGAAAACCAACAGCTGCGCTGTACTGCTGCTGTCCACGGACTCGTTACCAGACATAGCTGACACTCGTCTAGCCATCGTAGATGCCCCCAGTTGGACGTCGGAGAGAGTGGAGATTAGATCGGTTCCATTTTTCTCGTCTTTTAGTACAGTGTTATCAATTATAAGCATCGCTTCTTTGACAACTTCTCCGTCTGAAAATGCCTTCTTCTTCTTGATCAGAAAATGGGTAGCTCTAAACGAGGCTTCGGTTGCTTTTTGTGACTTTTTCGCCGGCCTCGTGAAAAAAGACTGTTGCTTACCCAAAGCTGCCTTTAGCTCGCGGGCTTTTTCTGCCCGTAGTGCGCTCCCTGGTGGGTAGTTAGCATGGTAGCTTTTGTGACAGGTAGTGAAGTGTCTCTCCACATTGTGCCGCTTTGCCGTGGCCACAGTCGCCCCGCAAATGAGACACACGCAGGTTTCTTTCACAGTCGTAAAAAAGAACTCCTCCCATTCGATGTGAAAGTGATACGTTTTCTTTCTTTTTTCTGCCATGTTTTTGGGGTAATAAACTGCATTAAGCGCCCATCTTCGCTGCGCCCGCCAACTTACTCTCCACTTGTCACGTGCACAATACTGACGTTAGAACTAGAGTAGGTCAGAGTTCACCTAAACTTATCTAAACGTATGTATAATAAACATATTTTTAAGATATTGTCATTTTTAAATCTATATGAATGCAAGTGTGATTAAAAAAGAAAAGCAACAGAATAAAATATATATTATAGAATAAATAATATATACATTTTAGACGCAGCTCACTAGTCAGTTGTGCTATTTTTAGAACAGGCCTGCGGGCGACTCAAGTGGTCTTTGGGGGCGACCTGGTGCCCGCGGGCACCGTGTTGGTGACCCCTGATCTAGACATTGTGGTATTTCTTTATATACGTATCCCAGCCTGCCTATCAATTGTTTCTCCTCATTGTCATACTCCCGAGTCCGATTAAGTATGATTTGACAGGCAGCTAAACGAAATGCCTTCCCAACCAGCGAGACCTGGGGGGTATTCCATCAACGTCGCTAAAGGAAAATCTAGGCTTATTTTGACAAGTCTCGCGAGATCTATCAAGATATGCCTGGATCTTTTTAAGAGTCTCGCGAGACTTAACGAAATAAGCCTAGATTTTCCTTTAGCGACGTTGATGGAACACCCCCCTGGTTATAGAAATGACATTGTTTTATTGATAAAAAAAAGGGTAAAACTGGAAAGAGAAAATAGAAAACACACATTAATCCCAAACAATTTAACAAACTTCAGTTAACGTAATGTGGAGTCCGTTCATTGATCGATGCTGTCTGTTCAGTTCCCAGTGAGGCGCCCGTTCAGCGCTGGACATAATGGCATAGCGCGCATGCGAATCATGTTATATTATTATATATTATATAGCTCGCATCTAATCGTATCGGATGAGAAATAGACATTAAATGGCATATATACAGGGCTTAAAGTACTCCGGCACAGTGCCGGATTTCCGGCGTGGGGGAATAAAAAATATATATATATATATATATCACACGCTATTGGTTTACATCGTAATTTAAAGAGTCATCTTCAGCAAAGAGACAGTTCCGCCTACCAATGGTATTGCTCAAGCCAACCAACGACTTCTAGCCAATCGGAGGCAGAGTAGTGGGGGCGGGCCTTAAGAAGTTTGAGTGTATTGTGAGCTTGTAGAGACGTTCGCTTTTAGCAGCCCGCTGTCTCGCTAACTTTTGTCTATTAAAATGGAAGCAAAGTTTCTCAAAACTGGCGAAGACACAGCTATATTAGAACGAGGAGTAAAAAATAAATGGCGCTGGGCATGGATAGAGGAGAGTAGTGGTGACGGGAAGCCTTATGGGACGTGGTGCCTCAAACTGAGGGAGCCGGGTGCTTGTTTCTGTACGCCGTGCTCGAAGAGACTCCTCTACGGCAGTAGTGGGAAGAAGGTGATCGCTCGACACGCCTCAGATCCCGGTCACCAAGCATCGGTTCGAGCACTCGCTCACACAACAACCTTGCCGGGAGCGACGGCTACAGGTACCATTTTATCTTCAATGACCGACCGTGTTTGCGAGCAAAAGATCCGAGTGTGTGCGTTTATAGCCGAATATGATCTGTCTTTTACAGTGGCTCAGCCACTCGTCGATTTGTGTAAGACGCTATCACAAGATAAAAATGCACTGTCAAAGCTGTCCATTTCCAACCAGCACGCCAGCTATTTAAACACACATGGCCTTGCCCTGGAATTTAAAAAACGGCTATGTGAAAAGCTAAAAAAAGCTACATTTTCGATGAATATCGACGAAGCTACAAATCTCAACATGGACAAAATCCTCAATGTCCTTGTTCGTTTTTTTGATGATGATCTGGGCAAGGTAACGACACAACACCTAGCCAGCAGGAAACTAAACATCGCCAACTCCTCAGCCCTCATGCAGGAGCTCAAAGATATCCTGGAGTCCAATGGTGTTGACTTGTCACTTGTCATCAGTATTCTGCTTGACAACTGTGCAGTGATGAGAGGAAAGAAGACTGGACTGGAGACACAAGCAAGGAAGGAGAACCCTAACCTGCTCGACATATGTGGAGATACAGTTCACATGGTGAACAATGCCGCCAAGGCCATGATGAGCCCATTTACCTCTGAGGTGGAAGGATTCTGCAATGACATCTATTATGATATAGAAAAGCCCAAAGCCTTCACTGGACCACCCAAAGCACTCAAATCCTCCACTGCACCACCTAAAGCTTTCTTTGGACCACCCAAAGCACTAAAATCCTCCACTGCACCACCTAAAGCCTTCACTGGACCACCCAAAGCACTCAAACCCTCCACTGCACCACCCACTGCCTCCACTGCACCACCCACTGCCTCCACTGCACCACTCAAAGCGTCCTCTGTCTCCCCTGGAACACTTAATGCCTTGAAAAGGAGTGTCTCTGAGAAATTGCAGGGCTTTGTTTATGACCCAAAAAGAAGGAGATTATAAGTGATAGTGGCTTAAGTAATCAGTTTGTTCTTTTAAAGACATGTATATATTTTATTCTGTATTGTTATAGTGAGATTTGTTGTTTACAAGGAAAACATGCACTCTGTATTGTTATAGTGAGATTTGTTGTTTACAAGGAAAACATGCACTTTTTGTTTTCCCATGTCAGTGCAATTTATTTCGAATTCTTATGCAAAACATTTGATGGGCTTTATCACAACCTACCTCATCCTCATGCACAATCTGTTATAGACAGTGCACATAAATGGTTTTTTTAGAGTGTCAAAAATAAAGTGCATCTTGTCTATCCCTGTAAATTGAAAATGCATAAATAACATATCAAAAAATAAATAAATAAAGTGCATAGTCAATACAAAAATAGATAGACAAGATGCACTTTATTTTTGACACTCTAAAAAAAGCATTTATGTGCACTGTCTATAACAGATTCTGTTTGTTAGAGGAAATAATAAATGAACATTTGAAGAGTCAGAAGTGTTCTCTTTGTTGTGTTAACAATAGTGAGATTTGGTGAGATCACTATGGAATATTAAATCATCAATCTTTGCTCACTACATAGCCTTTCTTACCTTCAGGTGTGCATGAACTACAGGTTATCAACTGTGAAATTATATCTGTTCTCATATCGGTTATCGGCCACGAGAAGCGGGTAAACATCGGTATCGGTATCAGTTGGAAAAAAATGCATATCGTGCATCCCTAGACATATATGTTGTATTGACTATTAAATAGTATTAATGCATTTAAACATTGAGACAAGAAGCTGTCTTCTGTACCCGCTCTCCCAATATCTCAAACTGTGACCCCCCTCCCCAAGAAAAAGTTTCAGGCACAGGATTTTTTCCCACTTTAAGCCCTGTATATAGGCCGCTACACAACAGTAATCACCGCGACAAACAGCTATATTATATTTTAATATGATGACCGGAATATATCACGTTTGTCCGGTAAATCGAAATCTTCCCGGTCACAGTGTCCGGCGGCAATTTTTTCTAACGGAAACCCTGGTGTGTGTGTGTGTGCAAACCTGAGGCAACAGCCTGGAGAAGATCACAGTCTGTGTTTGTGGAAACTACACTCCCAGATCTTTTTTAAAAAGAGGGGTATTTTACTGTTATGGGTGGTAAAAAAAATGACAAGTTTGGATGTAATGTTTGTTCTGTGGCTGTCTGCTGTCAACGGGAGTGGAGGTGTTGAGGATGTGAGGTGTTTCTGGGAGTGTTCCTGTGAGGTTTCGGAGGAGGCCGGTGACCTAATGTGGTTATTATCTGTTACAGGGAGACTCTAATGACAGAGACCAGGTCTCTTGGTGCTATTTCTGGGCGAGTCTTGAAGTGCTTGCCGTGTGAGAACCCTTTCACAGACTGCTACGGAGACGGAGAGAAGGACACTCAACTTAAGAGGAACAAGGGTTCCCGCAACCACGACGACCACAAGAGCAAATTTACAAATGCCCAACCGTGACTATTTCCCCTTCCAAATAAAAGTTTTGTAAATTTGTTTTATACCTCATTTCTTCTACTGTATTTTTGTATGTGAGTTGTTTTTTTGTTTTAGATTTTTTTATATAGAAAGCCAAAAAAATAAAAAATACTATAATTGAGCCACAAGTCCTGTTGTAACTGTTAATGTGTATGAATGAACACACAGCAATGCAGTATTTGAGTATGTTGTGCACTAATAAGAATTTGTATTTCATATATGAAATTGCATTGACGTTTTGCCAAATACTTGTTTTTACCAGTTATTTTTTTTATCCTTTTGTATCTTTTTGTAAGATGTGATATTTATAACAATAAAATGTGATTCAGGACTTGTATATATATATGTATATACTCTGTCTTACTCAATCTTTGGTTTGGCTCCTACTCAACCCATCCTCCTACTCAAGCTTCATTTCAAAGAACCATCAGATAACCACTTCCATCTCTTACAAACACAAACCAACCACACACTTCTTGTTTGAAACCCACTTCTTACAAACACACCATCCCCAACTCCTTCCATACATTAAGGAAAAGGCTTTGTTGTTAATAAAACAAAAAGACGTCCATTTCACTCAAATCTTTCCCCCAATCCTTCAGAAAACAAACAATCCAACAAAGGCTTCTTCATGGTCGTTGGGGGGGGGGGGGGATAAAATAAAATAAAGACAGGGTATTTAGGCCGCTGTATGTTCATAGTTTGGTCGACTGTGACTTTGTTAATGATCTGTGTGGACGAAGACCATGTGTGTGGTTTCCTTTTCTTTTTTGGGTGGGGTGGGGGGTCATCAAGCTGGAGTTTTGGGGGGTCAAGCTGGCTGGGGGGGAGGGGCAGGTCATCTGCTGACCTTGCCCAGGCGGTGGTCTGTCCTGGGGTCAGCGATGATGGCCTGCACGGCTACGATGGCCTGGTTGATCCTGGTCTGCAGGTCCCTCAGCTCCTCTATGTGGAGCAGACGCAGGATCTGAGCTGCCTCGTTCAGAGTGGCGTCTGCAGAGAGGACACATAGTTAATGTGTGTTTGTTTGTGTGTGAGTGTGTGTGTAAGTGAGTGAGCAGCCTTGTTCAGGGTGGTGTCTGCAGCGAGGAGACACTGTCATCAGAATCTGAATCAGAATCGCTTTTATTACATCCAACGTACAGGTACACAAGAGTCAAAACCTTCAGCTTCGGTTCTTCAACATTGGCATTGCAGCAAGATACAAACTCAACAATAACAGAATAAAGTACAATAAGTAAAGTAAGTTATAATAAAGTGATAAAGTGATGGTAGTCGTACTACAGCGGGACCAGTCGTACTGCAGTAGAAACAGCAGTGCAAAATGCTGTACAGGGTACAATATGGAAATGGAATATGATGCAATATAGTAGCCTATGAGTTAATATATAAGTTAATGGTCATTTTACATATAAACCTATGACAGCATGGGGAGGACGTCGCAGTCCTATGCTGCTGCTGACTACACTCTTCACAACAATCAGAATCACTTTTATTCCATCTTACTGTACAAGTACACAAGATGCTTTGGTCCCTCAACATCAACATTGCAGCATTCAGATAAAAAAAAACACAATAATAATAATAAGTAACCCTACATTGATTAAGTAATAAAGCGATGGTTTTTAAGAGTGACGGAACCCCTTGACACGGGGTTGAAAGGATGTTAAAGAGGAAGACAAGCCAGTGGTGGTTCACAGGGAAAAGACACATGAATCTCCACAGTGATAAGTCACGTGTCGTGTTTCCTGTGAGAAGGGCCGACATCGTTAGCATGTTGGCAGCTAAATTGCCGCAACTTCCTCAGTAAGTTTCAGTAACGGCCTGAAGGATGAAACCAACGGCTCTGGTAACAATCTATCCCACTCGCAATGAAAATAAGGACTCCGGATTAGTTTAGGCCAATACGATGTCTAGACAGTTATCATTCACCCTGACACCACTACTGAACCACATAATGTCTGATGTCCACACCTAATGATGAAGAAACATGACAGCTGATTTCGTCAAACATAATGCACTGACATATGTGACAGGGCATGGTTAAAAAGTCCGCAACTAGGGCAAAATCATTATTCTTTTTTTTCCAGATTATGAAAGGGTAGATTGTAAGCTTTAAAATTATGTGTCATACATTGAAATCTGAAACAAGTTGAAGAAGTCATGGATATTTGAATGTTGATACCCCCTGAACCACCGTACTGAGATAAGTCTTCAGAGACATTTTTCACAGAGGTAATGGGTGGGAACAATAGCTGGTTAACTCCACCCTAATCACTCCCTCAAGACAACCACACCCTCAAGACAACCACTCCCCCATTACACTACCTGTCATTATCTACCTGTCATCTGTCAGTGGGGTTGTTTCAGGGCTGACACGTTTAAATAGCTAAACAATAATAATAATAATTCAAGATTCATGATTTCTTATTGCCATGTCTGCCAAAAGTTTATTACATTCCATTACAATTACAAGAGAGTAAAATTCATGGCAATGGAAAAAATTAGGCAAGATACAATTGAGCAATACAATAGAATGGTAAAAAATAATAATGTTGTGTCCGTGTGCACATGCATTTATCATTATAGTCCATAAAGCATCTAGTGGGACTTCGGTGTAGTTCCTTCCCATCCCATCTGGGCATCAAAGCTGTAATAAAAAAAGAAGACAGTACATTTAAAATGATTGCCCACTGTTACCAACACCACTTTTAACGAAATAGCCTACTACTATCTTCATAAAATAGAATTACTTATACAATGACAATGACAAATACCTGAAGTGCTGGTGACTCTCATCAAGGTGTCATCCCTGAGAACCTCTCACCTCCTCATTCTGTAACACAAATTTCAGGTCAGAGGTGTGGACACACTGCTAGTGTAGGTTTCCCATAGACTCAGTGTACTGTACTTGTACAAGTTGTACTGAAGTAGGCTAGTGAAATATTTTAAATTCACAGTATTATTCTACAGCAAATCTACATATCAATGAATTAATCATTATTTTTGATTCCACACATAGTTCATTACAAAAGCATTAACTTTTTCTATAATCTATTACAAAGCTAGCTAGCTAGCTAACAAGCTAACACTTGTTTGGCTAGCTGGTACACACAAACACACTAAAATGGTGCATGAAACATACTGTACAGTATGTTGCATGTTTAGTAGGTCTCCAACAAATGTATTTATTCATTATGTTTTATCTTTGACAACCTATTTCTACCTCCCACCATCTCCTATTCGTTTTGTAGAGGGGTGGCATAATTGTGGTGAGCAGTTTCAGTGGTCTGATAACTGATGCTAACAACGGGGCTATCTACCTTACTCACAAAACAACAAATAACTGTTTGGCCATCCTAAGTAAACAACACAAAATCCTAGTAAACAACACATGTAACTCACTAAAACTTACCCAAGAACACAGCAGAAGTTCTGTCTGCAGACGACTGTCCCAAGAATGGTGAACTGATGTGGAGATCAATGTCTGAAATTCCGTTGTCATCTGTCATCGTCAGATTCGGAGTTCGGAGTTCCCGTTATGTATAGTCCAGTATGAAGGAGTTCATTAATTGCCCACTGTCAATATTTCTGCCTGCTTTTGAAATTATGTTGATAGCGTTAGCGAGAGGTTCAGCTCCAGGGTTCGAGTTATAAGCTGAACTCTGTGGGGGTCTCCAAAATAACAGTGCGAAATGTTCTCATGCACGCGCGAATCATGCCCACACAGCGATGGGACTTACAAATCAAAATCAAATCAAATTTTATTTGTATAGCGCATTTCTTACAAGATGCAACTCAATGCGCTTCACACAATGAAAATGTTCAGTCAATCAGTCAATCAATCAATCAATACTGACAGAGCCGCGAGCAGGCAAAAGTAAAAAACCTGTATACTATGTAACCAGGAAAAATTCCCTTGCAGCCCTCTACCAATAGAGCGACTACTAGCCAGTTTGCTTACCAGTACCCAGCGGTCCCCCAGGGGAGGCCAGGACCACCGGCACAAAGCAAGCAAGCAAGGGCAAAAACCTGTACACCATGTATCCAGGAAAAATTCCTTGCATATTATCGGCGTACACACTGTCCATACATTTTGTGTTGTATTTGCATCGTTCTGCATCCAGTATGGTCACAGGTCCTGCCAAAAGAGAAACTTAAGCACAGTTATGATGCAACAACACAATAGAGACAATAAAGATGACAGCAATACAACCTGATGGTGGTCCTGGTACACCCTTGTACCGGTTCCAGTACTGCTCTAGGTGCTATTTGGAGCTGACAGTGCCTCATCAGCACCCGGGTCCATTTTCCTGTCAACACAAATCTCAAAAACACGAGTATGGTGTAATGGCCTAGTGATCCTAGTTCTATAATGTCCAATGTCTCCCTTAGTATCAAAAGGCGACATTGAATAAGTAGGTTTTGAGGTCACGCTTAAAAATGTCCTGAGTTTTAGACAACCTCAGGCCCTCAGGTAGGGTGTTCCACAATCTAGGAGCATATATGCTAAAAGCTGATCCTCCAAATCTCTTTGTCCTAGCCTCTGGCACTATTAAAAGTTCCGTGCCACTAGACCGTAGGGGTCTACAAGTTTTAATTAGCTATAGGCAGTAGCGGATTAAGGTGGTCAGTGGCCCTAGGCTACTCCTTTGTGTGAGGACCCCCCGCCCCCATACACAAGCCTCCCCCCTCCCCAAAATATACAACTCACGAGCACCCTGCACACACACACCACTCATAATGCTTTTAGTCCTTGGGCCAAACCCCCAAATTGAAAATTTCATTACCAAATTCTGGGCAAATCCTAGATGTGATTTTCTTATTCCTATACATCCCTAGATTATGTTTTGATATGATAGACCTTTTGGATTGGCAGCTTATTAGTAGTTATCACCTCGTAAAGGTACGGAGTGCTTTTTTCAAAACCGGAGTTTTGCCTAGAAAAGTCCCCTGCCATATCTTGCTCCCCTTCGTATGATTTGCGCCTAGCTGTGGTGTGGTTTTGATTTTGTAAGGTGGTCAACTTCTCCAGAATTGATTTAATTGAGTCGTCACTTACAAGCGAGTCCGTTTATTCTCAACGAGACGTCCTTGATATAACTTCTAAGATAAAATGATCCAATCAAATATTCGGCACCACTACTGAACTGTTCTTTAAGAGAATATTTATTCGAGCACATCTGCAAACAATAATATCAGCATACAATAGCATTTCATTCCATGGAAAGGGGTCTTTATCTAGCTTCACCTCCACAGGCCAGGATTAGCTGGTTAGCTGCAGAAGCTTCACCAGAGAAGAGCCACGTTTTCCCTCGGTCCACAGTCTATATCAATTTTTCTTTAACATTTTGGGATGGGCTGTCCCTCTGTAGGTTTTATGGTAAACGTCTGTTTTATGTCTGAATGTGGCGTTCGACTCCTTGTGTCCGTGCGAGTGTGTTATCTTCTTCTTCTGACCCCCCAGTCGTTTGTCATGGTGGGAGTGTTTGGACACTCTGTCTGCAACGGTACTTGCACAGCCTAGCACGACCTTAGACACACACACATTCTAATGTTTTTTTAAGGAAATTGGCCAGTTATTTAATCTTCAAACACATTCCTTCCATGACCAGGTCTATATGGTCCTATGTCCTTATCAGGATCGCTTGTGTAAACATCACTGTTGCCAGGCCCACAGATTCCCATGGCTTGGGATTCGATTAACAAGTTTAAAATACAATATTGAAGAATAGACTTATCATTAATCATTAGTTATGATAGTATAAAATGAGTATAGGAAAATAGGATATCATAACAGCAGGTACAAAATGGTTGTTAGTACATAGGTAAAAATAAGCAATCTACAGGCGGTTTGAACCACAATACTTTTCTCCCAGTCAGGAGCCCCTTCCCCCCACGTCGCTCAAAAGCAGAACCTCTCTTTTATGGTTCTGGGAGCCTTCAACTGATCTCAGTCACATGTTATTTAAATGAACACACAGTATTTAATACAAATCCCTAACAATAGAGACAAGAGGCTTTTCATGTTCTTTATGCGCCTGAGTCTCCTAAACACGTAGAGACCAACCCCGAGTCGATCAATGATTCCTACGATGAGCTATGGTAACTTTACCGCACCTACCCCCTACCGATGAATGCCTAATTTTTGCGGTTTTCCGGAGGTATTGTGCGGTAGGTGCGGGAAAGTTACCATAGCTCAGCGTAGGAAGCTCTGATCGACTCGGGGTTGGTCTCTACGTGTTCAGGAGACCCAGGCGCATAAAGCTAACCTGGCTCATGTCTCTATCGCAAGCACAGCCCGAGCTATGCGCGACTGACGTGAAGGGGAGCAAAATATGGCAGGGGACTTGTGGACCCGAATGCAGGACCCTGAGTCAGATGAAAGGTCAAACCCATGGATGGGTACATTTATTGTTTTCTGAATTTGTATGTTTAAATATACAAATGATACATTATCTACTTAAAATATGCGTTAATTTACATAGTTTTCCAGAATAAAAATCTAAAACAAAGTGCTTAAAACAAATAAAGTGTGTGTTTACCTCCTCAAATAAATTAACTTAGCCCCAGCCAGATCCATATTTAGAGGTAAGTTAGCAAGCTAGTTTAGAGTTAGTGGTAATGTATAGCTGGTTACTGGTTAGATAACGAAGCGACCTTGGGTTCCCTGAAAGGTGCTATATAAATGCAAGTTATTATTATTATTATTATTATAACTAGCTAGCTAGTTTTTTCTACCATAAATCATCTCCTGAAGCCACAACCATCTCCCACTACTGAGGCTACAGAGCAGCGATGTAACAGCTTCATTGACTTTTTCAGATCCAAGGTCAACAACATTCGCTCTCTGATGCCCAGCTCTTCCTCTCTGTCTCCCTCTGCTACCAACCCCTCGCCTGGGAGTTTGCCATCTCTCCCATGTTTCACAGAGGTTCAACAGAGCCACATTATGGAAATCCTTAGAGGAATGAAATCATGCACTTGCGCCCTGGACCCCATTCCCACTGCTCTGCTCAAGTCATACACCAACCTTGCCTTCCTGTCCAAGGTGCTAGTGAAGGAAGTTGCTTCCCAACTCCAGGATCACCTCAAACACAACAACCTGTTTGAAAGATTTCAGTCAGGCTTTCGCTCAGCCCACAGTACAGAAACGGCTATGCTAAGGGTGACGAATGAACTGCTAATGACATCCTCCTGGACCTGACAGCCAGTGGCGATTCTAGAGATTTATACATGGGGTGGCAAAGGGGTGGCAAGCAGATATTTTAGTGTGGCCATAATTTGTGGCCATCTTAATATGTGATTAATATATGTATATTTATCATCCCTTATTGCCTGTTCTACATACAGTATAGAACTAGTGTGTGCACACCAGTGTGTATGTGTACAGGTTTCTCTCTTATCCAGTAAATTATTACAAAGACATAGGTTTGTGGTAGAAAAAAAACATTTTATTATCTCTTTCATTCAGAGACAATAAACAAGGAACATGAACAATGCGCGACGGAGTGTGGGCGCGCTGAACTTGATCGTCAGAACAAACATAATAAGAATTAGTTGGGGGCCTTAAGGGATATTTTTGTGCAAATGTGTGTAAAAGCACCAAATTTGGCCCAGATGTAGCTCAGAGTATGCTCTAATGATTTAGCCAGGGCGCCCGAGCCAACGACCACCAGGGTCGCCATGGCGGCCAAATCAATATGGCCGCCCTCTGAAAAAGGTTTCGGCTATAACTTTTGAACCAAATGAACTAGAAATACAAGCCTGGTGTCTGTTTTATGTTTTTTGACTATTAGAAACACATTAGAATGCTTATATTCATGATTGGGTGTGTCTGGACCCCTAATTTGCATAATGCATTTTTTTGGTTTTGTTTGGCTTTTGGGTCAGGTTGATTGGCAAATGTCAATTTCCTTGCTGTGACGTATTGCGTCGGTCTTGCAGGTGTGATGGGTGGCGCCAAATGCATTGTACTTCTGACATTGACATTCTCGGTTGCAGGTTGGCATCTTCTGTATTAGCTGCGCAGGGTTTGAGGAACTCTGGACCATGGAGGACGATATCATTGAACACTCGTAAGGGTTCAGCAACAGATGTTGTGAGACAGTTGGATGTTGAGACAGTCATCAACAGAATTGCCTCATCCTGAGCGAGAGTTCCTCTTAGCCACTTGTTCCTTGTTTGCGATGTAGGTTTCCTTCCCCTTCTGGTGTTCACTCTATTCAGGCAGATAGCTGAGGAGATGTTGCTTGAAACACCTGCGTTCTTTCATAAGGTTCCTGTAGAGTTGCCGTAATAGGAGATTGTGAAGGAGGATCTGAAACCTCAACCAGGGCAACAATTTGTGCAATAGTTAGATGGTCAAAGGTTGTCCCCCACTCACTGGTAGATGCTTCCCCTTCTGACACCCTGGCCTGGCAGTGTCATGAGATGCTTGCCGTTTTCGCAACATGAGATAACATTTGGCATGTAGTACACACCTGCTGCGTGCACATCGGAAGCTTGTGTAACTAATCTACCAAGAAGCTAAAAATGTTTACAGGATTCTGCCCAGCTTTTCAGATTGGAATCAACATTATCTGTTACTGCCTTGTGAAGGTCATCCATATCTCCCCCTCACATATGACACAATGAATGCCACAGGCTTTGGGTTGACATTATCGAAGCTTTTTAGGACTCACTACTAAGGAGGAGCCCTTTTGACACGACAACTACTACAGTAGCTTCTACAGCGTTTGTGATACATAGCATTATGTGTTTTAAGCGTTGCTGCAATACCCGAACTGTCATTCAACTGATCAATTGTAACATTAACAGAAGAAGGAAGAACATTAGCAATAGCTAAGAAATCTTTTTTTCCCTTTCTAGTGATACAAGTCGTTGTATCTTGGGTCTTTGCAATGTTTCATCAGCATCTCATTGGCAGAGACAGCATAGGTCCCAATTAATGGTGCCGCTACTAGAGGTAGAGGTAGAGGCCATATTGTGATGACATAATACATGACTTACGTGAGATTGAGGAAATTGTAGCCTACATGTTGTCGTTGCAGGAAATAGTAGTTGTAGACAGAAGTAAAACAAGACAATACCTTATTTTCAGCATGTCTCCTATCAATTGAAATGATAAGAATGCATATATGACAATGGGCTGTGTTCGTGTAAACAGAAGAAGGCATCAGTCATTGTTATCTTGATAGCTAGCTACTGTAGAATATTACAGGCTGGCTCCACTACCAGCGTTGCGTCACCTCGCCATCGGCGTTGCATTAACTTGACGTTGTACCTGCTCCACCGTCATTTGTCGTATATAAAAATATAGATTTTTCCACCTCAAGTATCAGCCGTTCGTCATCCATTTCTGCAACAAGCTTCAAGCACCTGTGGTGATTCACAATTCGCAATAGCTGCGACCAGGCACGAGCTATAGAGTAGTTGGCTACGTGCATTTTCAATCTGGTATCTTCTCTATTAGTGGATTAACCGCTGTGGTGATTTAACTGATGATAAAAAGACATCAAGTAGACTACAAACAGAGCAAAACAAGAAAACAACGCCAGAATACAACTGTGATATTCTGACGTGTAGCAAGAATATAATGTATAAATGATGAGACACACGCTGGATATCAATTGGACTCTTTAGTTATTCGACGTGCTCGCATTACAGCATATGCATTGACTGACTCCAGACTGCGCATGACCGGGTCTTGACTCTTGACAGTGTATCTAGTCTACCACCAGGTGGCAGTAGGTGGTCTAAACATTACATCACTCCTTTTTTTTAATAAATGATAAAGTGCATAACATTTAGCACATACACTGGTTCCTGAACTAAAACATGGCTCTCAACAAAGTAGCAAATCAAAATACATTCTTTGTGTTACTTTAATCAGTCTATTGTTCTCAGATTTATATAGATGTATAACATTCAAACAGTCCATTAACTTGGAACATTGTTAACTCAGAAGAACATGTTAACAGTCCTTTGGTACTCCTGCTCTTTAATCGAAGTCACGCAGGTATTCGGGAGGTTGTCTGTTCTCCCTAACTGGATACCTCGGCGGAGGTGCGGGTGGAGGCGTAGCTGGGCCTACTTCCTCACTGACCTCTGAACTTAAGTCCATTAGAGTGTCTGGGTTGTCTCGGACAATCTTCTTAAAGAATGAACTGTTCCTAGTGGTGGTGTAACCACTTCTTCCAGCTGTTATCATGGAACCTTTGACATCGATGACTGTGAGCGGCTCTGCGTTGTAAGGCGTAGTAAGCTTGTTCTGTTTTGGTTGACGACACAGGACGGTGTCTCCTGGCTTGATGTTAGAAGGCGTAGCGTGTCGTCGAGCATCTGAAAGAGCTTTCATCTTTGCCTTGGCCTCTCTGTCGATTCTGCGTATCTCTTCGTCAGCAGGGATGGTGATTGTGTCTGCTGAGGGTAGCTTGGTGGTCATCTTCCGTTGGAATAGTAACTCGGCAGGTGACGTGTTCGTCGTGCTGTGGGGAGTGGACCTGTACTCACGCAGGAAGACGTGCAGCTGTTGTTTCCATGGCATCCTCTGCATCTGGGCGATTCTGATTACTTTCCCGACGGTGCGCATGAATCTCTCAGCTGTGGCATAAGCTTGTGGCCATAGAGGTGTTATCTTCCTGTGCTTGAACCCTAGGTAGTTGGCAAACTCAGCGAACTGGTTGCTGTTGAAAGGAGGTCCGTTGTCAGTCTTAACAACTCTTGGGATTCCAAACATGGAGAAGACTTTGTCCATGACTGGTATGACTGTGTTTGCTGAGGTAGATCGAATAGCCTCAACAATTGGGTATCGTGTGTAGTCATCGACTATAACTAACAGATATTCTCCCGATGGGAGTGGGCCATAAAAGTCAGCACTAACACTGTGCCATGGTGCGTCTGGCAGCTCAGACATTTTGAGTGGTTCGGTCTGGGTGACTGGAGTGTTCACTTGACATGGGAGGCAGGTCTTGGTGATGGTCTCTACCTGTTGGTCTATGGTAGGGAACCATACCTTTTCTCTGAGTAGGGCCTTTGTCTTAGCTACGCCCTGGTGGCTTTCATGAGCAATCTGCAGCGCCCTCTGCTGTAGAGCTGCAGGTATGACAATCCTGGTGCCTCGCAGTATGATGTCGTTACCTGTGGACACTGTGAGTTCATCACTGACGAGCTTGTATGGTTTCAGTGCAGCAGCACCTGGTGAGCGGTCTGTGATGAAACGCCATGAGTCATTTATGATGTGTGCACTGACCTGTTGCAGGATTGTGTCTTTCAATGTCTCTCGCTGTATCTCTTGTAGTGTCATCGCCTTGGGTGTTGCTTGAAGTGCTACGAATTTAACGTACTCCTCTGCAACCTTGGATGCTCTTGTGTTCTGTGACGACTGTACCGGGAGGGGGTGTCTAGACATGTAGTCAGCTGGATTGTCAGCTCCTTTTCTATATTCCACTCTGAAGTTGTACGGCTGTAGTCTGAGGCCCCATCTCTCGATCCGTGCAGGTTGTTTTGATCTCGGGTTATTCCATATCATCTCCAATGGTTTGTGGTCGGTTACCATGGTGAATGGATGTCCATACAGATACAGGTGAAAATGTTCGCAGCTCCAGATGATGGCTAGGGCCTCACGTTCTGTTTGCGAGTATCTCGTTTCTACATCGCTGAGTGCGCGGCTGGCGTAGGCTATGATGCGCTTCTCTCCCCCTCCTCCTTTCTGACAGAGGATGGCGCCTAGCCCCACCGGACTTCCATCAACAATGAGCTCCGTCTCCTTCCTGGGATCGAAATATGACATTGTTGTGTCGCTCGTCAGGCTGTCCTTGAGCGTCTGGAGTGCCGTAGCTTGATCACTGCCCCACTGCCACGGAGCGTCCTTCTTCGTGAGCCCACGGAGCGGTGCAGTGATGGTTGAGTAGTCCTTTATGAACCTGGCGCAGTAGTTGGCCATGCCCAGAAGACTTCTGATCTCACCTGGATCTTTGGGGTCGCTGGCGTCGTGAATGGCTGACACCTTCTTTGGATCTGCAGAAATCCCGTCGGCAGAAAAAATGAACCCAAAGAATTCAAGGCGCTGCTTGTTGAATTCGCATTTGTTGCGATTGAGTGTGAAACCACTGTCTTTCAGTCTTTTAAACACTGCTCTCAGAGTGTCGTCGTGTGCTTCCTGAGAGACGCCATAGATGATGATGTCATCGCTGAGGTTCTTCACGCCCGGTATACCTTGCAGCGTCTGGCAGATGGCGTTCTGGAACACTTCAGCGGCGGATGATATACCGAAGTTCAGGCGTTTGTATCTTCTTAGCCCGAGGTGTGTTGTGAACGTTGTGATGTAACGACTCTCTGGATGCAGCTCGAGCTGGTGGTAGCCTGCTGTGAGGTCCAACTTCGAGAATACCTTGGCACCGTTCAGCTCGTGTATTACATCGTCCATTGTTGGGGTGATATGTCGTTCTCGCTGAATTGCTGTGTTCGCCTGACGCATATCAACGCAGATTCGGACTTTATCAGGGTCTTTTGGCTTCGGTGGTGTGACGATCGGGGAAACCCAGGGTGTTGGTCCAGATATAGTTTCAATGATACCGTCGTTCTCCAGCTTCTGAAGCTCCGCCTCGACCTTCTGACGGACATGGAAAGGGACCCGTCTGTGCGGCTGGCACGTCGGTTGGATGTCGGGGTCTATATGCAGTTTCACCTGGAAGTCTTTCAGCTTTCCGATTCCGGTGAAAAGCTCTGGGTAGCTCTGCACGAGTTCATCTGCGACAGTACGCCCACTGGGTGGCATCACTGGCGGCGTGTTCACCATATTGATGATCTGGATCAGCCCTAGTTCACTGGCAGTTGCGTAGCTGAGCAGAGATTGTCCGGCGTCGCCTCTGAGAACGTAGAACACACTCTCTGTCCGCTTGTTAGTAGCCTGTACTTTGCATGCAAATTTACCAATGATAGGTAGAGCGTTGTTGGACCCATATGGAAATATTTTGATCATGGCTGTGCTGAGCATAGGCTTTGGGTCAAGTGTGTTTAACACATCTTCATTAATTATGTTGACAGCTGCTCCTGAATCAATCAGTATTTTAACACTGACACCATTCAGCTTGATGTTGGTCTGGGGTTGCTGTATACTTGTGCTGTTGATTACATACACATACCTTTCGTCTCCACTTGATGAGTCTCTTGATTTGGTCTCGGAGCATGCTGTCACCTGGTTCACTTTCTTAGTGCTCCGCTGCTTGTAGTGAGCTGTGTCTTCCTCTTGGCTTTGATGTGCTAATTTCTGACCACGGCAGTGTTTGGCATAGTGGTTAGGCTTTCCACAGGCCCTGCAGTCCTTCCCTCTGGCTGGACAGTCACCCTCGTGTGGATAATTTCCTCCACAGTTTCTACATTGCAAGCTCTTCTCTTTGCGCCTGTATGCTGCATGTTGCTGTTTGGCGCCCTTGAGATGCAGTGCATTAATTGCGGTGACAGCCTTCTCTTCTATGCTTTCTGCCTGTTGTTCAGAGATCTCTAACATTCTTCCTAGGTCTAACATATTAGTCAAAGTCATGTTTGGCTCTCTGAGCGCTCTCCTGCGCAGCCGTGTTGAGGTACAGCTCTGTATTATTTGCGCGACTATTTCTCTGTCTGCATCTGCAAATTCACAATCTTTAGCTAGCATCCTAAGTCTGGTATGAAATGTGTCTAAAGACTCACCGGGAAGCTGTATGGCTTGTCTGAACTTGTACACAAGGTATTGTGTGTTCTTTTTCGGTGAGAAATATCCGTGGAGCTTCGTTTTTGTGTTTTCATAGTCATCACTGTCGTCAGCCAGCGTGTCGTAGATATCATGGACTCTCTCTCCAGCTAAGTGAAGCAGCAGTGCCCTCTTCCTTATTTCTTGAGTGATGTTTGTGGCTACGGTGTAATTTTCAAATCGGTTGATCCATTTGTTCCATCGCGTTCCAAGCGAACTGGGATCGGTTTCTGTGTCGAATGGCTGTATGGCCATGTGGCCCGAAAATGCCGACTGCATGATGCTATCGTTAGCCTGGGTAGCTTAGCTAACTACTCACTTCGACTTTTCCGGACGGATTCTTCTTCTTCCTCCTTCAAAAATCGACACTGGTGGCGTTTCCACTTTGAATCCTCGTCGCCATTGTGATATTCTGACGTGTAGCAAGAATATAATGTATAAATGATGAGACACACGCTGGATATCAATTGGACTCTTTAGTTATTCGACGTGCTCGCATTACAGCATATGCATTGACTGACTCCAGACTGCGCATGACCGGGTCTTGACTCTTGACAGTGTATCTAGTCTACCACCAGGTGGCAGTAGGTGGTCTAAACATTACATCAACCAATATACAATTATAACCAACAACCAATATAGTAGTTTGCTTCTTCAACCCAGTTAAAGACTTCTTACGTACCCTTCCTGCAACATATTTTCAACATACATGAAAATCTTGTTACAATGACATAAGTTAACTATAATAATTCTAATGTTAGCTAAACAGTAAGTAAAAGCTGTATCTGTGTAGCTAACGAGAGCTAGCTAGCTAAGTGGTAAACAGCTGAACTGCAAAAACGTCTTCGCTTCATAACTCAACAAATAACGTTACACTGATGAACAAAACATTAATTCATTTACTAAACATATCCATTAGGTAATGAATTCTAAACGTAATAACATAATTAGTTAAAACCACATTTAACATTACCTGAACAACAGGCTCCACACGGCACAGCACAAGATACAGCTCAGCAGGCAAACTCAAATCTCCCCGTGTGAGGGTGCAACCATTCGGGACGGAGGAGTGGAACACTGAGTTTATTTGTCAAGCTTGAGAATTTGGGGATTTTACACTGAATTCTAATTAAAAAATAAAAATAAAGATCCAATAATAATAATAATACAACAAATTATATCAGTTGGTCTGTGTAACTGGGGTGGCAAGTAGGGTGGCAGGACTTTTTTCAAGGGTGGCAGCTGCCACCCTTTGCCACCGTGGTAGCTTCGCCACTGCTGACAGCAGCATTTGACATGGTGGATCACACTATCCTCCTAGAGCGCCTCCACACCACCATTGGACTCTCAGACTCTGCACTGAAGTGGTTTCAGTCCTATCTCTCTGGCAGGACTGAATACGTCTCACTGGGAGGATGCAAGTCCAGACTTCTCCCTGTTACCTGTGGTGTTCCACAGGGGTCGGTTCTCGGCCCCATCCTCTTCATCACCTACATGCTCCCCCTCGGTCGTGTCATCACCAGATATGGGATGTCTTTCCATTGTTATGCTGATGACACACAGCTCTACATTAAAACTACCCCAAGCCCCTCTGCAGCCATGTCATGTCTCACCACCTGTCTTGAGGAGATAAAGGCATGGATGAACAACAACTTCCTTCAGTTAAACAGTAACAAATCCGAAGCTCGTCTTGTTGGCACCCCACACCAGGTTCAGTCTTCGCCCATATCACAGCTCACCTTCGAGGGTCAAGTCATCCTCTTCTCCTCCTCAGTTTCAAATCTGGGGGTTAGGTTTGACCCTCACCTGACCTTCAGTGACCATATAAAACACCTGTGCAAAACCTCCTTCTATCATCTCAGAAATATTTCCAAACTCCGTCCCACTCTAACCCTGTCAGATGCAGAGAACTTGTCCATGCCTTTGACTACTGCAATCCGCTCTTCATCGGGATTCCTGGCAAAAGCATACAGAAGCTGCCATACATCCAGAACAGCGCTGCCAGGATCCTGATGAGAGTCCACAAATACAAGCACATAACCCCTGTTCTACACTCACTACACTGGCTCCCTGTCTCATTCAGGGTTGACTACAAAGTCCTTCTTCTCACCCACAAATGCATCAACGGACACGCACCTCCCTATCTACAAGAACTCATCACTCCACAAACCTCCACCCGCACCCTCAGGTCTTCAAACAGTTTGCTCCTCCAGGTCCCCAATACCAGGCTCCGCACCATGGGGGACCGAGCCTTCTGTTCGGCTCCGCCGTGCCTGTGGAACAGCCTTCCTAGCCAGCTAAGGGCAGTACAGAGCCTGTGCAACAGCCTTCCTAGCCAGCTAAGGGCAGTACAGAGCCTGTGCAACAGCCTTCCTAGCCAGCTAAGGGCAGTACAGAGCCTGTGGAACAGCCTTCCTAGCCAGCTAAGGGCAGTACAGAGCCTGTGGAACAGCCTTCCTAGCCAGCTAAGGGCAGTACAGAGCCTGTGCAACAGCCTTCCTAGCCAGCTACGGGCAGTACAGAGCCTGTGGAACAGCCTTCCTAGCCAGCTATGGGCAGTACAGAGCCTGGACTCTTTTAAGACAGGCCTTTGACTGTTGAACTGTGTTCATTTTTGTGATTTATTTTGAGTTGTTTTACTATGTTTTTAACTTATTATGTTTTAGTTTTTTTTACTCTGTAGCACTCTGAGATTCTTTTGAATGAAAAGTGCAATACAAATAAAATGCATTATTATTATTTATAGTTAATAACACTTTAGTTAGCTAGCTAAACTAGCAAAGTAGCCTGTTGTGTACCCAGGCTCGAGACAGGGTTTTATATTGTAGTAATATTAATGTAACTTAATTTACATTAAATTTACAGAAGATTCCTTGTTTGTAGCCCCTCTAAGTTGTAATGAGATCTGCCCCAATTACTGCACCCTGACAATATTTTAGTTTAGAATAAGGTTGGTAATTTAATGTCAAACTAGATGTATTCCTCTATTTCAGAGACCCACATCATCAGCAGTAAGTGTAAGTCTAATGATGGATCCAACTTCAGGTGAATGCAGCAGCAACCTGCCAAGAAAGCGGCATGGACAGCATCATCCACTGCTCTGATGATGGACAGCATCATCCACTGCTCTGATCATGGACAGCATCATCCACTGCTCTGATCATGGACAGCATCATCCACTGCTCTGATGATGGACAGCATCATCCACTGCTCTGATCATGGACAGCATCATCCACTGCTCTGTCATGGACAGCATCATCCACTGCTCTGATCATGGACAGCATCATCCACTGCTCTGATGAGGGACAGCATCATCCACTGCTCTGTCATGGACAGCATCATCCACTGCTCTGATCATGGACAGCATCACCCACTGCTCTGATCATGGACAGCATCACCCACTGCTCTGATCATGGACAGCATCATCCACTGCTCTGATGATGGACAGCATCATCCACTGCTCTGATGATGACTCCAACTCAAACCTGGTGTCACCCCAAAACCTGGACTTATGGAGAACTTTGTTGAGGGCGGCAGAAATCAGAAAACATCTCCCAATTTTGGACCACACCTACCACCGGACTCCATACACCTATAGCTTTCACTGCCTTGTGGGCTAAATAAATGTAACTGTTCATCTGCCTCCGCCTCAGTGTCCTGCATTCGGGTCCACTCCCGTACAGAACGTAGGCTAACACACATTTTAAATGACAGCAGTCCATACTTTAAGAGGGGATAAGGTATTAAACTACTAACAACAAGGTCCAACAAGGTCTATCACATCAAATAATAATCTAGGGATGTATAGTAATTAATTACTGTCTTTATCCAATCTGTGGTCCAAATGTTCTTTAAAGATATGCAAATTAACTCATATTTTAAGTAGATAATACATCATTTGCATATTTAAACAGAACATTTCTGAAAACTTGTAATACAAAAAATTATTGTCTCAATGTAAGTAATCAACTGGGGAAGTTTCATGGTGATATCTATTAGGTAAAATGTTTTACCCATCAAAAAGTCCCCGGCCATATTCTGCTCCCCTTCGCGTCAGTCGCGCATAGCTCGGGCTGTGCTTGTGATAGAGACATGAGCCAGGTTAGCTTTATGCGCCTGGGTCTCCTGAACAAGTAGAGACCAACCCCGAGTCGATCAGAGCTTCCTACGCTGAGCTATGGTAACTTTCCCGCACCTACCGCACAATACCTCCGGAAAACCGCAAAAATTAGGCATTCATCGGTAGGGGGTAGGTGCGGTAAAGTTACCATAGCTCATCGTAGGAATCATTGATCGACTCGGGGTTGTTCTCTACGTGTTTAGGAGACTCAGGCGCATAAAGAACATGAAAGGGCTCATGTCTCTATCACAATCACAGCACAGCTAGGCGCAGTGGCGGACTGGCCACCGGGCAAGCCTGGCAAATGCCAGGAGGGCCGCGAGACTCTGGGCCGCTCAGAATGTATTATATTAAAAAAAAAAATATATATATATATATATATATATATATTTGTAATTTGATATCGGCCCCCGCGCAGGGCTGCGTTCGTAATTTTGCTCTGAGAGTTCCGGAACGCACACTAGGTGCAACGTCATAAAGGGACCAAGTAATTTGATTGGACAAGAGGCATTCCATGAGTGTTGATCAGATTTCCAGAGCGTGTTTACGAACGCAGCCTCGGTTATCTCCGTTTTGATATGATTGCTGGTAGCATTGCGCCGCTCTTTTCCCATTGACATCATGGTGTCAAGTAATGTATAAATAAATGTGCTGAATTTATATGCCCTTTTGTGTTTTCATGTGTATATATATGCAGGGATGTTCAAAGTATTTTACTTTCAACCAGGTATCTGATTCTGACCACCTGTAGTCACTTACTTAATGTAGGAACTACTTAATTCTTGTTGCACTGAAGCAGGTGGTTGATTGACTGTGTCCCCTTGTCTAAATGTAAGGGGTATCCTATGGTTGTCTAGTGGTGATGTTAGGATTGACTGTGTGTACCCTTGTCTAAATGTAAGGGGTATCCTATGGTTGCCTAGTGGTGATGTTAGGACTGACTGTGTACCCTGGTCTAAATGTAAGAGGTATCCTATGGTTGTCTAGTGGTGATGTTAGGACTGACTGTGTACCCTTGTCTAAATGTAAGAGGTATCCTATGGTTGTCTAGTGGTGATGTTAGGATTGACTGTGTGTACCGTTGTCTAAATGTAAGGGGTATCCTATGGTTGTCTAGTGGTGATGTTAGGATTGACTGTGTGTACCCTTGTTTAAATGTAAGGGGTATCCTATGGTTGTCTAGTGGTGATGTTAGGACTGACTGTGTGTACCCTTGTCTAAATGTAAGGGGTATCCTATGGTTGTCTAGTGGTGATGTTAGGATTGACTGTGTGTACAGTCTAAATGTAAGGGGTATCCTATGGTTGTCTAGTGGTGATGTTAGGATTGACTGTGTGTACCCTTGTCTAAATGTAAGGGGTATGGTTTGTGGATGGTGGGGGGGGGGGGGGGAGAGGATGACCCGGGGGTGCGCAGGGGGGATATCCCTTATTTTCCCTTATTTTTGGGAAAATATCCCTTATTTTCAAATCCCAATGTTGACAGGTATGCTACTTAGTAGTCTGCTAATTACATGAAGGTAAGACACATTTATTACACTGTGGCTGTGCAGTGCTCTTTTTCTGCTTTGGTGAAGCTAAATGTAATATGCACTGTGGCTGGTGTATTGTTTAGGCTCATACATGTCATGGTTCATGTAACTGTAGCTTTTTTTTGCTAATGTTATTGTATTCCGTGTCCGAGCAGCTTCATTTAGCTACACCGAGTCTATATTAACGTAAGCTATTAGGCTTAACTGGGCCTCAAGGTCCTTTTGGCTAAGATAGATGCCACAGTTCAGGTTAAGTCAGTCACTGTGGATTGTTGTCGGCACTCTGAATTCATCAGCGATTGTAGTGTGTCAGTTGCGTGTGCGTGTGTGTGTTACATTTGTGTTCCAAATGTCTACATTGGATTCTAGTCAGTCTGATTATCTCAAGCTTTATGTTAACAATCCGTGTTGCGTGTTGGGTTTGGAAATAGGGCTGTTGTGTCGCAAATGCCAGGGCTGTTTTTTGATCCCAGTCCGCCCCTGGCTAGGCGCGAATCATGCGAAGGGGAGCAGGATATGGCAGGGGACTTTTCTAGGCAAAACTCCGGTTTTGAAAAAAGCACTCCGTACCTTTACGAGGTGATAACTACTAATAAGCTGCCAATCCAAAAGGTCTATCATATCAAAACATAATCTAGGGATGTATAGGAATAAGAAAATCACATCTAGGATTTGCCCAGAATTTGGTAATGAAAAATGGTTTGGCCCAAGGACTATTTACCATAAAACACTTAAACACTTTAATAACACAATAACACAACAGTGTTAATAATGCAAAGAATAAAAAAAAGGTTCAGTGCATTCAGTTCTGTCTCTATTGCTCTCCTCTCCCGTTGTCTCTCTGTTACTGTCCTGTTGTCTGTCTCTCTGTTGCTGTCCTGTTGTCCGTCTCTCTGTTGCTCCCCTCAGGTCTAAATGAAAGAAATGAATTAGCTAATTAGTTGGCATGTAAACATATAGTTAGGGTTGGGTACAGTTTGGGTTTTATTCGATACCGGTGACAAATCGATACTTTAAAAACGGTACCGGTACAGAAACATCATCCTCATCCTCAAATCCCAACATATCCTGACGCTACAGCTGCAGGCTACTCATTTCACCACATCAACAGCCCCACATGAAACAACAGCTATAAAAGCGATAGTCACACATGTATCTCGGCCAATAATTTTGTTATTTTTGCTATACAGAAGGAGCGAAAAATACATGGTACAGGTTAGTACACTAGGTTAGTAAAAAGTAAAAGCCACCTTACCTTTACGGAGACAAGATAGACCAAAGTGGTCTGTTTTCAGTAGGCTGAGTGGTCTGTTTTCAGTAGGCTGAGTGGTCTGTTTTCAGTAGGCTGAGTGGTCTGTTTTCAGTAGGCTGAGTGGTCTGTTTTCAGTAGGCTGAGTGGTCTGTTTTCAGTAGGCTGAGTGGTCTGTTTTCAGTAGGCTGAGTGGTCTGTTTTCAGTAGGTAGCAGAGTCCTCAGTAGTAGCAGCAGTAGTAGTAACAGTAGTAGCAGCAGGGCTAACGTTAGGTGTCATAGCAGGTTTCTTTGATAAAAACCCGACATTTTCTAGGCTTGATGACCCGGTCGGCAGCAGTGGCCTTTTTTGGGGCGGCATGGTAGCTACTGTATGTATATACTCCTGTATAGCTAATTAATGAATGTTTGCTTCTCAATAATAGGCTAGGTGCACGATCTCACTACTTCCTGAAAGGCAACTGGTGTCTCACTCTATTGGTTTAATTGATTAATCAGCTGTGCACTGTGTGTTCCAACGGTTTACCGCACAGCTGATTAATCAACCTTTTGCTGTTGCACAATATTCTACTGCGCCCCATGGTGTCTTGGTGGTGAAGTGCAGGCAGTCAAAGGCATACTGTCATTCACAGGAGATTAATGGTGCGCGTAGTTCTTTTGAAAAACGTGTTTATTTTACAATATTTATAATATAAATTAAATAATATTCATTACATTGACATTTTGATCAAATAATAGTTGTGGTAATGTATTATTAGCGACCCCCACAGATTTTTGATTTTACTGCCTTCATGGGAGCTCAGAGAGCCTCAGACCATCTCTATGGGAGCTCAGCTCCCATTGGCTCCCACATAACTCGAACCCTGTTCAGCTCCATCTTGTAAATTTGTCAACAGGTCCAGACGCACACACGTGGCTCCTTACATAGAGCTGGGGTGGGCGTGGCTACACACACTGCCACACTAATACGAATAATACCCCCCACCCGACTTTGCTAACTAAATGTAGGTATTTAGTGAATGTAAAACTGTTGGATATGATATCGAGTGGGCTCTTCATCGCTTCGTTTGTCGTCCTATGCCAAAAACCGGAAAACTATTTTTTTCACAACAAGACATGTTTGGCTCGATTGTGAGGTTTCACAATTGCCGAGATGGGGACCTATTAATCAAACCCTGTCACATATTTGATCAAGACATACCCTCTCTGTCTTTGTGGATTTCCTCCAGCTGGTAAGCTTCCGCATGCACTGGACTGTGCGATCATCTAATTACCGGTATGTGTAGTTATGTGTTTTTAGCATGTTGATGTTCTATCAGCGTGCTGTCATGTGCTAAACATGCAGTTATATGTTCATAGCGATGCTCCTTCTTAGCTGCTAGCTAGCTACCAATGCGATGGTAGCAAATGCGTCTGTCAAACGTGAGTTTCTCCGGTATTTGGTCTGAGGTGGACCAACATTCAAATAAACACATCTTCTTAAACAATTTTCAGATTGCATGACACATCATTTGAAGGCTTTCATAATCTGTAAAAAAGAAAAATGAAAAACTGAAAAACTGAAAAATGACCTTGCCCTACTTGGGGACTTTCCCACCAGACACACAGATGATGTCAAGCACGTTAAGCCTTGGAATGGATGGAATGTGATACAGTATGCCACGCAAATATGACAGCAGCTGGTGAAACCGGGAACAAGCAAACCAATCAAAATGTTCTGACTTTCATTCGGAAACTTTTAAATAAATCTCAACGTCGTTGAAAATCAATGACATACTCGCTAGCCAAGCCAAAACATTGCAACAACGCAATGGATGTGTGTCATTGGTTTTCAAAGACGCTGACATATATTGACATTTTTCCGAATAAAAGTCTGAAAGGTTCCGTTGGTTGGCGACCTGTTGCAAAGTACCAAAGTGCAACTCCAGGGGAGGCCGAGACACAGCCGGTCCTCCCATGTACGCTCCGGCACTCCATCTTAAGTGGCCTACAACAATCGCCTGACCTTTTGGGGGTCAAACCACTTGACCCGGCTTGTATGACACGCTTAAAATGGCCGTAAAAGATGACAAAAAAAGATGTCTGGGCCTCTGCTTCTTTTTTTTTACGAGCAGCGGCGGTGGGGGGGGTCTC
>NC_137688.1:30781271-30906271 GCF_963989245.1 Nansenia antarctica
AGGAGAGGAGAGGAGAGGAGAGGAGAGCACTGCATGTTATTTAACAGCTGTAGTAAAAGGAACAGTTAATCTGATAACCGCTAACAAGTAACATAACACACAAATATAAACACACACACACACACACTCAAAGATTCACTGCAGGGGAATCTGGACACTTGTAAGAAAGCAAGAGGAGATGGCAGGACCATGTTCCAATACTCTTCAGATGCATCTATCCCTCCTCCCTTCCTTGAGATGCAATCACTGATCTCACATGGCTGGATAGGTGAAAGCCCTGTAATGGAACCTTTGCTCACACCTATCCAACTATGCTAAATCAGTGATTACTTCCGGGGGTTTGGTGGGCGGGCGGAGAAGCAAACTGAAGCGATGTTCTTCTTAGAGTAATGATGAGTTCTGCAATATTGACGCCATTTGTTATGTCCTTACCACAGTGCATGCGGAAGCTTACCAGCTGGAGGAAATCCACAAAGACAGAGAGGGTATGTCTTGATCAAATACAGTGCATTATGTTTGACGAAATCAGCTGTCATGTTTCTTCATCATTAGGTGTGGACATCAGACATTATGTGGTTCAGTAGTGGTGTCAGGGTTAATGATAACGACTAACAATTTAATGATAATGATGACGATAATGTTTGAATGATAATTTACATTAAAATGTTTGGCATTTAGCAAACGCCTTATTCCAAAGCGATTTACAATCAATACATTTGACTAAGCAAGTGAATCAACAATCCACCAGTCGTAGCAGAAAGAGTAATCTAGCTCAGGCCCGGGGCCATTGGCAGTCTCCGTGATAGAAGGATTATTATTTTATTATTTTATTTTATATAGACACTGGAGAAATAGTACAAGGTGGGCAGGCAGTAGAAGTCTTAGGGGACATAGTAAAGAGGAAAAGCGGGTGTCTCAGGAGACGCAGTGCTGGGGGGTAGTAAATGTCTCAGGAGGATCAGTTAAGGTGTAACCTGAAGAGATGGGTCTTCACTCTCTGACGGAAGATGGGTAGTGTATGCAATTCTGACAGCCGTGGGAAGCTCATTCCACCAGCGTCACTACACCAGTGTAGTGAAGAGACGTGATAATGACGATAATGCTTTAATGGTGATAATGTTGTTATATGAATAATGGTGATGTTTTCTCCCAGAGTCGTGCAGGGTCCTTCAGTTCCAGTCTGAGGAGATGGAGCAGGATTCCACCAGGTGAGCAGTCACACTGAGCAGGATTCCACCAGGTGAGCAGTCACACTGAGCAGGATTCCACCAGGTGAGCAGTCACACTGAGCAGCATCCCCTTCCCTTCACTCCAGATTCCCCGTTCTACCCAGATGTAAGATGGCGGCCAATAGCAGGTTGATTCCATTCCGTTGTAAACAAGGGAAAGGGCAATTCTATCCCTTCCAAATATCCCCTTCACCAAGTAAACAAAAAACACGCCTTCAGCACAAAGTTCATTGTAATTCACTCGACACAGCCGAAGAGCCGTTTATGGTCGCTTTTTTATACCTGTCGTTTGACGTACCCAGACACGTACAAACTTTTGACTGGTACTGTACGAAACAGCAAGAAACGTAATCAAAACGTAGAGCTCACGCGATAGGAGGGAGCAAGGGAAGGGGATGTGTCCATTTGGAATGGAAAGGAGCCTGATCAGGTATAATACAGGTGTACTTCTCTACCTCGACCTCACCTGTTTGATCTTAGTAGTTATTCAGCTTGGTTGTCTCCCATTCTCACATGGAACACTAGGTGGCAGTATGACAGCAGTAGTGAGTGGAATTACAGTAGTGGTCCTCCTTTCTAACTTGGTGTGTTTAGGGTTTAAGGAGAAATCAGCGATATAATTTCTCCTCATCGATCAGATTGAACAATTATATTATATAAACTCAAAACCAATTTTTTCATTTCTATTTTGTTTTGATCTCATCCCTGAATTGATCATTTCAAAGGACGCAGGATATTGAGGTAGTAGCATGCTACATTGCTAAATGTGCCTTACTGTGTGTATAGCCTATTGATATTCCCTCAGGCAATGTATAATGTACAGGTAGTGTATTGTGATGGTGTCCAGTGTCCCTACAACCCCATGGTTTTGAATGGGAAACATACACACTTACGCACACACATACACACACACAAACACACATACACACACACACATACACCGGGGCCTGGAATTGATCTCTATTCAGCCCCTGTTTGAGGAGAAATTGTATAGAGAAGAACTGCCAGAACAATGGATGTAGTGTCGTCATGGAGAACCACACCAAAGCTGAAGCGGTGAAGTGATGAGTGCCTCAAACCTCAGTTTAGTAACAGACCATCTGCTGTTTGGTTTACAGTAACAATAACCTTTTTAGAAATCATCAGATCCTGAAATGTCTGTCAGCAGAGGTACAGTTAGTATACATTTAAACTCTAAAATGTTTAAGCTTATTTGATCTGCCGCAATGGAAAATTAAAAGATATGAACGAATTAAAGTTGTTTTCTTCAGTGTGTGTGTGTGTGTGTGTGTGTGTGTGTCTCCATGACAGGCAGTTGCAGCTGAACAAGAAGAGTGAGGAGCAGGTAGATCAGTACAGGTGTCAGATCCAGGAGACCAAGCTCAAACACAGGAAGCAACGGTAAATGCTGTTTCACTGTTCTTGATGGCCTGCTTTCTTACTGTTCATTATATTCTTCAATGTTCAAGGGCCTCATAGGAGCACATTTGACTTTTATGTATAGCGTGGTACTATTATTCTTGGTTGGTATGATGCCATATTGGTCTCTCGACTGCATTGAGTTGTTGATTATATGTTTTATTGGAGAGCTAAGGTTGAACATCGTGTACTTTCTCATGCAGGATGAAGTTTGAGAATCAGCTTCAGCAACCGATAGAACAGCATAAGAATCTGCACTCTGTGTTTGTGAGTTTGTCTTTGTTCAAATATGATTCTCCGATGGGATAGGAGCTAGAGGAGGGGGCTAGGCACTAAAATGGAACTGGGCCCTAGTCTCATCTGATCTCTGTCCTCTCATCTCCTCTCCCCCAGAACCTACACAGACTACCTGCTGAAATAGAGAACTTTGAAAACACCAAGATTCAGTTGTTGAAGGCTGGTACGTACCGTTTGTACATTGTGTGTGTGTGTGTGTGTGTGTGTGTGCATGATTTTGCATATAATCAGGGTATCCGCGGTGTCTTGAAAAGTATTAAAAGTTGATAAATCAATTTTGGGAAAATCAAGACTGTTAATAAGTATTAAAAAGTCTTGGGGCGCTTAGGTGGCGTAGCGGGTTAAGCGTCGACCATGTAACCGCAGGGTCCCCGGTTCGAATTCCGGCCGGGGACATATCCTGCATGTCATCCCTCCTCTCTCTCTCACCCCTCCTTCCTGTCTAAATCTTCACTGTATCTGTCAAATAAAAAATGGAAAATATGAGTGGGACTCAGTGGCGTACCGCAAAATCCCGAGGCCCACCCGCAAGGTGGCGGCGGGGGCCCTTTCGCAACGGAGGTTAACTCAAACGGATGTAGCGGTACATTTATTTTAAGGCTGCATATAGCCTACAGCATAGACCGTTAGTTAACCCTAACCCTACAGCATAGACCGTTAGTTAACCCTAACCCTACTACAGCATAGACCGTTAGTTAACCCTAACCCTACTACAGCATGGATAGACCGTATGGTTGGCCTGGACAGCCATCAGCTACAGCGCGCTGCCCGTTTGTTCAGAATGACACTGTGTGTGTGACTGTGCGGACATATCCATACACAAACGGCAACAAGAACAGACCGACAGGCTACACACCACCCAGAGTTAATTTGATTAATAGATTAATACATATCTCTAATAATATCAAATAATAGACCATTCTTACCTTTAACAAAGACCAAAACGTCCTCTCCTCCTGGCATTAGTTTGTGCAAAGTCCTTCACTATGTAACATAGTATGTTTGTTAAATCCATTTGACGTGCGCGCAGGCTTTCAATGCTGAGAATCGCTAGTCTGGAGAGTCTGTCCTGGGACATGGTGCTTCTCAGATAGCTTTTGATAATTTTGAGTTTTGAAAACAATCTCTCGGCCGGGTCAGCCTGCCAGCTGCAGTAACACTGACCTCCACAGCGGTGCAACAGGTGCATCCACGACGTTCGTCCCTGACCCAGTGCTAATACCGTCCCTGACTGCGTTAGTCGCAGAAGCTGCTTTGGGTCGGTTTGTGAGAAAATATTACATTTTGGGAAGTTTCACTGCATTTTGTTACATTTTATATTGCTCTTGCCGTTTTTGCGCACCACTGAGGTACTTTCGCTTGCTCATTTTTCTGCAGGGTCTTGTGTCTCGCTGCCTAAATGTTTTTCTAATCTAATAAAAAAGTTTGTATTGTAGTGCCGAGAGACGGGAGTCGTAGGCGGCGTATCAAATGACAAAGCTAAACGTTTAATGAAGAACATGAACAATTGTCAACAACACACTCAAGCAGTAACTGAATAAACAACTCGAGTACCACGCACTTAACTGTCCGTGCGGAACAATAGTTCCATGGGTGAATTATGTCCAATGTTAGGGGGCCCCCTAGAGGCTGGGGGCCCCCGCGCGATGCGTCGCTTGCGGGCCCGTCCCCTACGCCACTGGTGGGACTGCCCCACTCAGAAAAAGAAAAAAAGTGCCCCATGGTGGTGTAGCGGTCAGTCACTAGCCACTAGTGCAAGCTGCCCACCGGGGACTGGGTTCGAATCCCAGCTCGCCAGATCCGGATATGGCTGGGGCACACACAGAGAGCGGCATATTGGGCGGCCGCTCTCGAGGGCGGTATAGGAATAGTTCCGGACAAGGATCCGTCGCGCAACAGCGCCCCCGGGGTGCCGGAATAACGGTGCTGGGCTCGAGGAGCCAGTCAGCTAGTCTGCCTGGCGATCTCCTCTGGGGCTGCCGGCCACGGGGGTCGTGCGGCGGATCCTACGCAATAGGCAGGGGATAATTGGATGCTAGGTTGGGTTCAATTGGCTACCAAATTGGGTGAAAAAGGGGATAAAATCTGAAAAACAAATTTAAAAAATAAAATAAAAATAAATAAATAAAAATAATAATAATAATAAAATAAAAAGTCTTATCACGATTTTATGAGGTCTTGAATTTTTTTTAGGTATTTTTCTGAATTAGACTCTGTCCAAATAATTTCAGTCCTAAAAACTTTGAGTAAAATAATTTATTAGTTTTATAAAAAAAACTAAGATGAACCGGAAATTCGATGATAGTGGTCTAGTCTATTGCAAACTAAAACTGTTAAGTTAAAGGTGTCACTGATGTAAACGGTTACAGCTCGAAGTGGCGGTGAGGTCGGGAAAAATATTGACAAGGTCTTTAAAAAGTCTTAGAAAGGTATTGAAATTAACCTCAAGATTCCTGTATATACCCTGATAATGCTTGTGTGTGTTTTGGGTCTGTGTCTGTAGAGCAGCTGAAGTCAGCTCAGCTCTGCCACCTAGAGGAGGAGCTGGGTGAGGCGAGGAGACAGACCCAGCCTGAACCAGCAGACACTGAGACAGTGAGCCCCTGACTAGGCCTACAGCCTCTGGCTACACTCATACAGCTACGGCCTCATGTTCATGTTTGGGGTTTAAAAAACAAACCAAGCTCTATTTATTGCCTGTTTCAGTTTTCGAAGGTGTTATGTTGTTGATAGTGAAGTTTGTGAGCTTGTTGTTTGAATGGTTCAGGTTGAGGCCAAACAAAAATCCTCCTGTTTCCTGTTTCGTGTTTGCGATTGTGTCTGTTTGATATTGAGCAGTATAGCATTTACATCATTAGTTATTGTCTTATTCGAGGCTGATCAGTTTGTATTACAACAGTTTCGAATACAGTCTTTTGGCTGATTTGTAGTTTCTGTTTATTGTGGTGCGAATTAATGGACAACAATTTGCAGGTGTACACACACACACACACACACACACACACAAAGTCAGCTTTGGCTTCATTAAGATTTAATAAAATAGATTTTGTTGCTAGAACATTACATAATAAAATACCGTCATTTTTTTTTTTAGAGAATCATTAATTCCCTGTGCAAAATCCCCATTAATTCTGATTGTCTTTTTTACCACCTTTGTTTATAGAACAATTACACAACAAGGCACTTTACTGTATTAAGAGAACATCATCCAGGTGACATTCACCTTGTGAATGTAGTATCAACAACCAACTATTTATATCAATATTTACACATCCCTTATGGAGAATAATTCAAAACCCAATTTGCTCAAGTGTGTTCACCTGGGAGCATTCTGTTTTTGCTTTAGACAACGTGTTGCTGCTTGAGCGAGGCACCTACGTAGCATGGTCTAAACCAGACAGACATATACACAGATACCCAGGCTACAAACATTTTGTTCTTACTATACTTGTAAATGCTCTTCCCAGGTGTTTGGTGTACACATGTACAGACAGACAGACAGGTTGACAGCCTGCTGAGGGCGTGCTTAACCCTCTTATGTAAGTAATAATTATGGCCTCGTTCCAACACTGTGAAAACATATATCCTTCCTCCCCTCCTCTCCTCTAAATGTGATAGCAGATCTCACTTGGTCCAGGAAGGAAGGAAGCCAGCAAGGATGGACATTTTACATCCCCCTAATGGTTAAACATTTAAGAGATGTCTTCTACCTCAAGCCCTCTCAGAGTAGGCTGAAGTTGCCCCTGGATGCTGTTGTTGGGCCGGCTTAGTTTTCTTTTTTTAACGGTTAAGGTCTGGGTTGATCAGCTGACCCTAGGTCTGTGCCTAGGGACCACTTCACCCTAGAGACAGTCTCTCTCGCTCTCTCTCTCCCTCCCTCCCTCTCTGTCTGTCTCCCTCTCTCTCTCTCCCCCCCCCTCTCTGTCTGTCTGTCTCCCTCCCCCTCTCTCTGTCTCCCTCTCTCTCTCCCCCTCTCTGTCTGTCTCCCTCTCTCTCTCTCTCCCCTTCTCTGTCTGTCTCCCTCTCTCTCTCTCCCCTTCTCTGTCTGTCTCCCTCCCTCTGTCTCCCTCCCCCCTCTCTCTCTCTCCCCCCCTCTCTGTCTCCCTTTCTCTCTCTCCCTCTCCCTCTCTCTCTCTCGCCCTCTCTGTCTGTCTCTCTCTCGTGCCCCAGCCTGTCCAGCCGTTCCCTGAGTATGTGTTTGGATAGTCTGCCTTGAGTCAGAGACACACCCTAACATTACAGCGTACCACTCTACCTCCACACAGGGGAAAGTTCACCACAGACTCACCTCAACCTCACTCTCTGTGGAAGCTCTGGGTTACCGTCCCGTAAAGTACTGCGTTTACTTTTTAGACCCTATAAAAACATATATATATATACAAAGACGTAAACAAAATAATAATACAAGTCAATATCTGACTAATTCTCAATCTTGCTCTGTCTTACCGCATTTCCTTTAATCTCTTGGACTTTCCTCTCTTTCTTTGGAATTTCCTCTTCATAATTCCTCCATCTCTCCCCCTCTCTTTCCTCTCCTCCACTCTGCTCCGTCTGTCTGTCTGTCCTTGGTTAATAATAGTCCTCCTTGGCGTAGAAGGAGCCGCGGCCGTCGGTTGGCACAGTAGGAACCCACAGGCATAGTTTCAGCATTACTAGTTTCCATACAAGTTTCCACACACGCACACACACACACACACACACACACACACACACAGGCTGAACTCTCGCACTGGGCATGCACAATTCTGTACAGGCATGTTTGTTGGTCGAGCATGTGTTCGATTGCTTTCTGAACAGCACATTCAAACACACACACGTGCCTACACGTGCCACACACACACACACACACACACACACACACACACACACACTCTCTCTCTCTCACTCTCTATTGCAAAACACATAGAAGCCCACAGCTATGGGTGTAGGTTATTGGGTAAAACGTTACTCCTTACTGCCACTGTTCACTCTTGTTTTACCAAACCCCAACACCATATAAGGCAACAATGCCAGAGACAGGACTCAGCTCGACACATATATGGGCATATTCCACCTGCAGAATCATCCATGTTTTCAGCTCACTTTTTACAGTTTGTCTCTTCAAGTTGTTTTACTGTGTGCGTTTGTGTTTGTGTGTGTATGTGTGCGTGTGTGTGAATATCCAGGTAGACAGCAGACAGTAGTTGTAGCACCCAGAGGTATCTGCTGTTCAAAGTTTGTTGTCTGGTGTTCATTCCTGCGTAGCGTCTGTCTCTGTGTTTGGCACATATGGGAAATGTGGGGTTGTTTGTGTGTGTGTTTTTTGTGAGCTTCACACACACACACACACACACACACACACACAGTCTGTAGACAATAGGTCTCTCCGCCATCTTTAGTTATCCCAGGTTATTCCCCATCTGTTAACAGAACAACAGGAACAACAGTCAGAGGAACAGGATCTGACTCTCCCCCCTTCCTCCCTCTCTCCCCCCCTCCATCCCACTGCACCTATCCTCTCTCCCCCCTTCCTCCCTCTCTCCTTCATCCACCATCCCTCTGCACCTATCCTCTCTCCCCCTTCCTCCCTCTCTCCCTCACCCCCTCAGGGAGGCAACCATTCCTCTGCACCGATCCTCTCTTCCCCCTTCCTTCCCCCATGGCTGTCTCACAGAGACAGACACAGTATCGTAGCTCTTGGTAATCTGGTCTAGGGCTAGTGAACCATTATAGTTTTACTTAATTTCAATCACCACATGTTCTCCCCTCTGTATAATTAGTGACTTCCTTTGAGCAACTCTACAGCCCCTATGGCATCATATCCACACAATGAAAACCATCTGAGTCATTCTGTGTGGTATGTAAAATGCTCTCATTAACATTTATTGTTTTCCATTGTTGCAAATTTGTATAAAACTATCTGTAAACATGATTTAGAAATAGTTCTGTGTCAACATACTGAAATAGCAGCATCAAATATCTTTCACATTAACAGCAATATATATATATATTTTAATGCACTATGAAATTAACCATAAAATTCACATGGAATTTAAATGTCTCTTTGACGTGTATCTATGACCTTATCTTCTAGCGTTAACCAGCCCAGATGTGTGTTTACTTCTCCCTACGCTCCCCCTCTCCTCCTTCCTCTCCCCCTGTCATGCGGCCCTCCTGGCTGCGGCATAGTACCTCAAAGCGGCTGTACACCTTCTTCTCCTTCCTCATGCTCTCGATCCTCTTCAGCAGCCCGTCCCTCTCCTGAGGGTTGGACTGGGGTCGGGCGAACAGCCCCTTCCTCTTCAGCGACAGCTGCCTCTCCAGCCCTCCGGACCCCTTCTCCTCCCCGGCTTCGCTGCCCTTCTCCCCCCCGGTCTCCTCCCTCTCCAGCCTGTTCTTCTGGCTGTTGGCTGAGATCTGCTCCAGGATTACTTTAGTGTCGTCTCTCAGATTGCTGTTGAAAAGTACCGAGCTGCTGGAGGCCTGGTAGCGTGACGGACCCACCTTGACCCCGGCCGAGGCCTTGTGATTGGCTGTTGAGGAGCCGGCGGAGTCCTCAGAAATCTCCGGCACGGTGCTCATGGTCTTGTCGTCACCGCTGGCAGACGCCGAGCTGGCACTTTTCTTATCCTTGGGCCCCAGGAAGCCCTTCAGCTTCTGCGTCTGCTTCTTGAGGAAGTCGAGGGGCTTGGACTCCGCTTTTGCCTCCCCCCCGCCCCCCAACTGGTTGAGGGAGGAGTTCGAACCCAGGCTCTTGGGCTCGCCCCGGGTCATGCTGGACGAGCTCAGGGAGCGCAACTTCCTCTGTTCGCTCTTCTCCGCGTCCGTGGCGTCTGTGGCCAGGATCTCCTCACCGCAGGAGACGGTACGCGAGTTGCTGGAGCTCTTGAAGGATTTCAGCGAGGAGTCCCTCTTGAAGAACTTGGGAGAGGGGAACGGCTTCAGGGATTTAGTAGACTCCTTTGGGGGGGATGGGGCTGGGGCTCGAGCTGGGGCTGAGGATGGGGCTGGGGACGGCGCCGGGGCCAGGGACGGAGCCAGGGCAGGGGCTGGGACTCGAGCTGGGGCTGGGGCTGGGGCTGGGGCTGGGGCTGGGGCTAGGAATCGGGATGGGGTTGGGGTTGGGGCTGGGGCTAGGAATCGGGATGGGGTTGGGGCTAGGGCCGGGGCTAGGGCCGGGGCTAGGACCGGGGTTGGGGTTGGGGCTGGGGTTGGGGTTGGGTTGGGCTCTGAGGGCTTGGGCTGGATTATGGAAGGTCTGGTTTCGATCACGGGCGGTTTGCTGGAGGTAACTGAATGTCTGCTTATGAGCCCAGTTAATGTTGACGACGTGCCCTCTGGTTTCTTAGGGGCGGGGTCTGGTGGGATGACAGACAGACAGGGGTCTTTGGGGACAGATGGGGTGGTGCTTGGAGAGGGTGTGACCGAGAGGTCTGGTTTCTTCTGGGCAGGCTCCGGGGCTCTAGAGTAGAGAGTAGACTCTGCCTCTATCTTGGACAACTTCCTCTTGGCGGCCAGTTCTTTGAAGTACTGCAGGCGGCTCGCCGGGTCGTTCATATTCAGGGGTTGGGCTTCTGGGGTCACTTTAGGTTTCTCCTCCTCGGCTAGGGGGTTCTTAGGAGCCTCTGCTTTTAGGGGCTCCTCTTTTGGCTTACTCTCCTCTTTCAGCCTCGCCGCTGCCTTTTCCTCCTCTTTCTCCTTCTCTTTCTCCTTCTCCTTCTCCTTCTCTTTCTCTTTCTCCTCCGCCTTCTTCCTCCACTCGAAGGGGTCCCGGGTCATGGACCTCCTCTTCTCCAGGATCTGAGTCACGATGGAGGAGGTGCGGAGCGGGTCAAGGTCCTCGTCCTCCTCTGTGGCGGTCTTGAGGCCCAGGCCTCCGCTGTGCGTTTCCACCTTGGAGGAGGAGAAGATGAGGGAGGAGCGCAGGCGGGAGGTCCGCTGCAGGAGGGGGTTGACCCGCATACGGAACGAGTCGTGTTTGGAGAGGCTGTCCCCCAAGTCCACCCCCACCTCCCTCTCCCTCTCTTTGGAGGTGTCCGTGCCTGACAGATCTCTGGTTGTCGTCTTTGGGCCAGATTCCTTATAATCAGGCAGGACGGGCTTACCATAGCGCGGCCTGTGGTCCGGCCTGGGAGCGTTAAGAGGCTCCTCAAAAGCGTCTGGGCCCGTGGGCTGAGGCAGCCCCTCCTCTCCTCCGTCTTCATAGGTACTCAGGTAGGAGTTGATCCTCCAGCTCCTCATGCCCTGCTTCACACTGGGGTCCTCATCCTTGTCCGGCTGGTCCTCAGGCACCATGAACCCTGGTTTCTCTGGAGGGTGGGGATGTGTAGGGGAGCTCAGGCAGGCGTAAGCCTGGCCCACGGTGGGCCTCTTATGAGTAGAACCTCCTCCGTACTTGCCCCCTGCTGGAGGTGGAATGTGTCCTGGGTCGTCCCTCAGGTCCGCGGAGGAGAGGTAGTCTCGGCCATAGCTGCCTGGAGGAGTAGGGACCTCCAGCTCGGGGGGGTAGCCAGGGTCAGAGTACTGGTCCAGGGCGAGGTGTGGAGGGACCTGGCCTCGGTTCCGGTCCCGCTGTCTATAACCTGATCCAGGGCCGTCACTCTGGAAGTAGTGGCTGGACTGGCTCTGTTCCCTGGAAGGAGGAGAATAAGTATAACAATGTATAATGTAGCCATATTTTCATTCTCTCTCATTCATATCCATAACCAATGTACTATCCATTTCATTCTATCCATATTCACATTCATAAAAACATCATATTCCGTTCCAATGAGCCCTTCCTCTGATTTCCTGCCTCCACCAGCCTCCCCTGGTACACATTCATTTAAACATCACACATCATGATAGACAGGGACAAGCTACAACGCCCATAAACCAGTGGTGGCTGACCTGTGGTAGTGTTGCTCCATCTCTTCCACGTTGTTCATGACTCTGTGCTTCATGTACTGTCTGGAGGAGGAGTAGCTCTCCTGGGTTCCTTCGGCGTAGCTGTGCCTCTTGTAGGCGTTGGAGCTCATCTCCATCTGCCTGGACACCATGGAGCGCCCCTGGTCCAGGAACGACTGCTGCCGGAACTGCTGCAACGACGCAAACCTCCCCAGCGACGTCATCCCCAGCCCGGCCGCCGGCTCCATGGTGTGGCGGTACGGGTCCTCCCGCCGGAACTGGTAGGCCGAGTTCCGATCGGAATCTCCCGGGAAAGGATAGGCTGCGGGGAGCTCCGGCTGGCGCAGGAAACCCCGGGGGTTCCGCATGGACTGGGTCCTCTTCATCCCGTACTGGCCGTAGTAACTGCTGGTGCTGCTGGTGTCGGAGCCCTGGTGTGGCACGAGGGCGTTGTCGATAGTGAGGGGCTGCGATTGGGCGAAGAGGATGCGGAACTCCTCGTCGAAGGTGGTGACGAGCTCGCCCAGGAAGAGGTGGGCGATGCAGCGGTGAAGCTTCTCGTACGACCACGTGAAGCTACAGGAGAAAGAGGTGAGAAATGCGGGAGAGGGAGAGAAGAGGAGAAGGAGAAGAGGTGTAACATTATTGAGGTGGTCATACACACAGTGAAACAACTGGGCTTACAGGAGGGTGAAAATACAGGACGGGATAGGGATACAGGTGAGGTCTTTTCTATCATGTTGTGTTTCTATGCTTACCTGTAGTTGCCACAGAGCACAGCCCTGCAGTCAGTCAATAGGAAGCGGTCTTTCACCTGTCCTTTAAAGGACTTCCCTGTCCGACAGAAATATGTAACACCTGCCACTGTCCGCACGCGCATCATCTGCAAAATACACACACAGGCACACACGCAGGCACACACGCAGGCACACACACAGGCACACACACAGGCACACGCAGGCACACACGCAGGCACACACGCAGGCACACACACACACACACAGGCACACACGCAGGCACACACACAGAGAGCGAAAGATGACAAAGAGAGGGAGTTAAAGTCATGTTAATGTATGAATGGCAAAGACTGGGAGTTCATCTCTTAATGAACAGTGTTTCATTTCCAGAGAGAATCAAACTGGTCTGGTTGCTCTGGTGACATTTAAACAGGTTTGGGTTCAGCCAGACACCATTTCATTCAGCTAAATAAGGTTGCCATTATTGGAAGAGACAAGACTTGCCATCCACCATAAACATCCCATCCCGACACAGGTTGCTTTGGAGTCACTTTCAGGACAACGTCATTGAGCCATGAACTGATATATGATCCAAGGAGGCAATGCTAGCCAGAGGCTGCTGAAACAGAAAAATGGTCTACATGGCCTGGGGTGGTCCAGTGGTCTACAGTGCACACACATGCCCGTGTCGGCATGGTTTCGAGCCGACCCATGCCGTGCTGACATGCCCTCTCCTTACTTCTCCCTAACTTAACAACAACCTTGAATGACGCACTCCTCATTCCTTACCATGCGTAGCAATGAGCCCTACCTTCGATTTCTCCTTCCTCCACCAGCCTCCCCTGACCTCAACTCACCCTAGGTGGGTCTTAGCTCAATAGAATAGCTATCGGCTCCGAATGAGATTTTTCCAGGGAGAACAATGAGACTTACTTGGACCAAGTCCAGGTTGATCTTGCAGCTGGTCACCATGGAGACGAAGTGATGTGCATCAAGCTCGTCCAATAGGATGTAGACGGGGACGTGACGTGCTGCAGCGTCCAGGAGGTCAGCGAAGATGTCCACGTCCGTAAACATGTCCATCACCACGGCGATGACCTGGAGGGAAGGAGCAAACATACAGTAGGCCAATCAGGGACAAAGAAATAACACATCAGCCAATCAGTGATGATCCACCTGAACAAATTGCATATGTATGTACATTTGATTGATCGATGTTTGTAAGCAGGGCTCCTCTCAAACAAAGACCTCGGTCTCAGTAGGACCCCCTAAATAAATAAAGGTTTAATAATCATGTCTGACAGACATACTGTACATTCACAGAATAGCTCTAGTTTATATATTCTACCTATAGATGGAACGTGCATCATCAATAAGTCAAACACAACAAACAGACAAACCACAAATAATTGCAACAGCAGCTAAATGTGCAGTATATCAGTACACGATGTACATTGTGAGATAGTATTCTGCCCACTAATCACCGTTCAGTCTTTACATAAGCGTTTGACAGATTAGCTTCAGAGGCTGTTTCTCACACTAGCTGTCTGCAGGTTCAGACAGACATACACATACCAAGTACAAGGACACACACGTACAAACACACACGTACACACACACACACACACACACACACACACGGGAAGGACAGTCAGCTATCAAGTTGTGCTGCTAGCCACAATAACAGGTTTGGCCACTCCTGTGACATTTAGGGTTAGGGACTGAGCCGTAATCGGGGTTTTTTAGGAGGTTGAGCTGAGTCCACGTCATTCATCTTCAGGTGGGGGTGGAAGTGGAGCGGGCAGAGGTAGACTTCACTATGGGATAACTTCAACCCTGGAATCATTTTCTACATTGTAACTACTCTTATCTAAAACGCTGTCACTCAGTCTGGTACAGTAGATAACATTGATTCGAGAGGAGCAAAACAGATCCAGGGGTGGCAATGTTCTCTGTTGTTATCAAGAGTGTAGGTCAGGGGAGGCTGGTAGAGGCGGCAATTGGGAGGACAGGCTCATTGTAATGCTTGGAATGCATTCACTCATGGTGTCTGCCTCGACCTTGATCTACCCACCCCTAACACACTCACTCACTCACTCACTCACACACACACACACACACACACACAATCACATAATCACATGCTAAGTTACTCTGTATCTCTATTCGGAGATGGTAGAGAACAGGTGGAGGGTGTCACTGGGAGTCCACCCCCTCACCTGTTCAGGTGTGTGAACACCTTACACCCTCCCCACCACCCCCGCCCACCATGTAAAATGTCAATGTGTTGAGTTAAGCCAACCATACCATCTCTCATACCATAAGTCTCGTACCATCTATCCAATGTACATTGTTTTCATGTCTCTAGGAACACGGTGCAGAGATCTAGCCTATGATATTTTGCAACATTTAATCAAATGGTAGCTCCGCCCAAACAAGGTATTTGACATCAGTTGACATTTCAAACGGGTTTCCCCCCCTGTGTAGCTACTTTCTGCAAAGGATTTCCTCAAGCTTTCCTAACTAGGCTAAACGTACAGTAGCTAAATAAATAGACATTGTTGCAGCAACTTCCTTTTGTGACAGTAGTTCTCATCAACTGCACCTCAGCTACAGTCAGGTATGTGGAAGATCCTGACAAGTTATAACAAGGACAGGTAGCCTAGAACTATTCAAGGGCAAGTAGCCTAAAACTATTCAAGGGCAGGTAACCCATAATTAGTCCAGTGTTTCCCATACATAGACGAGACTGTGGCAGGCCGCCATAGTCTAATTTGTCCCGCAACAGTCTCATAACGAACCAAAAGTATTTTTTGTGCTGTTTCTTTAGCCAGAGGGTTAGCCGGAGCTAACCCTAACCTAACCCCTGCCCCCATCATCGGAATATTTTTTATGGACTTTTAAAATAAATGTTTCTTAAATACGTGGTCCACCTGCCACAGTCTCACAAGTTCCTGTGGGAAACACTGTAGTCTCTACAGGACCCTCTCTGCTGCACTCACATGCTGAGCCCCCCTGATGAGCCTCCTGGCCCGCTCCTTGATGCTGGGCGTGTCAGGGTCAGAGGGGTTCACCAGCATGGTGACCTCCGTAGGCCCGTGGAAGCTGTGCTGCTGTAGCGGCCATCCTAAGTCCAGCCCCGGGGCCGCCGTGTCGGAGTGCATGGGCCAGTATGTGTCTGATGAGCTGTCCTCCTCCGGATGGTAGGGGAGCTCCGGGACGGCCGAAGCCTGGTTGGGCGTCTTGGTCGTGGACTTGATGTGCTCGATCTCCGGCTGGGAGAGGAAGTCGACCACCTCTGCCTTCTGGATGAACTCATAGTAGCCCTGAAGGGAGAAGGCATAGGTAGGTTAACACACAGACACACACACTCACACTCACATACACAAACACCTCTCTCTCTCTCTCTGTCACACACACACACACACACACACAAACACTGTTATACCTGTAGGTCGTCCTCCACTAGAGCGTCGATGGCAAGGCGATACTCCTCGCGGTAGTGGGGGGGCAGGTAGTTGGGGTCCAGGGGGTTGTCCCCTACCGAAGAGCTCTGGGAGCGATGGGCCATGATGGGAGGGGGGGTCAGGGGTCAGGGGTGATGGGTGATGGGTGCTCAGACCTGTGGAAGAGACAGTAGGGGACATGAGATAAGTTTGTACGACACAGACAACTGTTGTTTCAACCTTTATTTCTCCAGGTTATTGGATACACCATCCACACACGGCGAGCCAGCCATGCATGGAACGGAAAGAGGAATAGTATCAAACACACGCATGTTTAATTTCTACCTCCAATCAGCCTCCCCAGACACACATAACAAACACTGATACTGTGAAGAGCCCAGAGGGAAGGGGGGAAGAGAGAGAGGGAGAGAGAAAGTACTGATACTGTGTGTGAAGAGCCTAGAGGGGTGGGGGGGGGGGAGAAAGAGAAAGTACTGATACTGTGTGTGAAGAGCCCAGAGGGGTGGGGGGGGGGGAGAAAGAGAAAGTACTGATACTGTGTGTGAAGAGCCTAGAGGGAAGGGGGGAAGAGAGAGAGGGAGAGAGAAAGTACTGATACTGTGTGTGAAGAGTAGGGGTGGGCATCAATGATCGACGATCGATAATTGATCGATAAGGATCTTGGTCGATCACAACATATTTTGCTCGATAATCGTTAATATATATTTTATTTTCTTTTCTTTTTTATAATAATAATAATGGAAATTAGTTTGTCCACATGTCACCAGATTGCGTTCGTCTCTCACCCCTGAACATGTTAACATGATCATCTTTCTGAACAAGAACCAGTAGGCCTACCGCCTACAGTCTCTCGCTGGAGTTTAAATTTAAGTTAAGCTGGACGCTCTTAAGGACACTAACGTTTTCAGTCATCCTCCTATTTGTGAGTAACTGTTTTTTTTACTGCTCCTATGGTGAGTTACTTATTTTCTATATTTTTATTTATAACGTAAAATGTGTTTTTAAGTTAAACAATTTAAGCTACTCACTGCCTTGTTTAAGAGGATTGTTATCTGACTGTAGTGTCTAGTTTGAATGTGAATGAATGAAATAAAGTTTTTTCCCCAATGAAAAAAAAGCTTATCGATTGATCGTTAATTCTTGCGATTATGGAAAAAGAAATTTTGATCGTTTGCCCAGCCCGAGTGAAGAGCCTAGAGGGGTGGGGGGGGGGGAGAGAAAGAGAAAGTATTGATACTGTGAAGAGCCCAGCGGGAAGGGGGGGAGGGAGAGAGAGAGAAAGTGAGGGATACAGGCAGGTAAACACACTGTCCATTGTTACATAATCCACCTATTGTTGTTCTGTCACAGCCCTGTTGTTAAAACAACGGCACCCTTCAACTTGACATTAGGTGAACACACCTAGACACCTAGTCACCCTGCTCTACAGAATACACCCTGCTTTACACAACTCACCCTGCTTTACACAACTCACCCTGCTTTACACAACTCACCCTGCTTTACACAACTCACCCTGCTTTACACAACTCACTCTGCTTTACACAACTCACTCTGCTTTACACAACTCACTCTGCTCTACACAACTCACTCTGCTCTACACAACTCACCCTGCTTTACACAACTCACCCTGCTTTACACAACTCACTCTGCTCTACAACTCACCCTGCTTTACACAACTCACCCTGCTTTACACAACTCACCCTGCTTTACACAACTCACCCTGCTTTACACAACTCACCCTGCTTTACACAACTCACCCTGCTTTACACAACTCACCCTGCTTTACACAACTCACCCTGCTTTACACAACTCACCCTGCTTTACACAACTCACCCTGCTCTACACAACTCACCCTGCTTTACACAACTCACCCTGCTTTACACAACTCACCCTGCTTTACACAACTCACCCTGCTTTACACAACTCACCCTGCTTTACACAACACACCCTGCTTTACACAACTCACTCTGCTTTACACAACTCACCCTGCTCTACACAACTCACCCTGCTTTACACAACTCACCCTGCTTTACACAACTCACCCTGCTCTACACAACTCACCCTGCTTTACACAACTCACCCTGCTCTACACAACTCACCCTGCTTTACACAACTCACCCTGCTTTACACAACTCACCCTGCTTTACACAACTCACCCTGCTTTACACAACTCACCCTGCTCTACACAACTCACCCTGCTTTACACAACTCACCCTGCTCTACACAACTCACTCTGCTTTACACAACTCACCCTGCTTTACACAACTCACCCTGCTCTACACAACTCACCCTGCTTTACACAACTCACTCTGCTTTACACAACTCACCCTGCTTTACACAACTCACTCTGCTTTACACAACTCACCCTGCTTTACACAACTCACCCTGCTTTACACAACTCACCCTGCTCTACACAACTCACCCTGCTTTACACAACTCACCCTGCTCTACACAACTCACCCTGCTCTACACAACTCACCCTGCTTTACACAACTCACCCTGCTTTACACAACTCACCCTGCTCTACACAACTCACCCTGCTCTACACAACTCACCCTGCTTTACACAACTCACCCTGCTTTACACAACTCACTCTGCTCTACACAACTCACTCTGCTTTACACAACTCACCCTGCTCTACACAACTCACCCTGCTCTACACAACTCACCCTGCTCTACACAACTCACCCTGCTCTACACAACTCACCCTGCTCTACACAACTCACCCTGCTTTACACAACTCACTCTGCTTTACACAACTCACCCTGCTCTACACAACTCACCCTGCTCTACACAACTCACCCTGCTTTACACAACTCACCCTGCTTTACACAACTCACTCTGCTTTACACAACTCACCCTGCTCTACACAACTCACTCTGCTTTACACAACTCACCCTGCTTTACACAACTCACCCTGCTCTACACAACTCACCCTGCTTTACACAACTCACCCTGCTTTACACAACTCACCCTGCTTTACACAACACACCCTGCTTTACACAACTCACTCTGCTTTACACAACTCACCCTGCTTTACACAACTCACCCTGCTTTACACAACACACCCTGCTTTACACAACTCACCCTGCTTTACACAACTCACTCTGCTCTACACAACTCACCCTGCTTTACACAACTCACCCTGCTTTACACAACTCACCCTGCTTTACACAACTCACCCTGCTTTACACAACTCACTCTGCTTTACACAACTCACCCTGCTTTACACAACTCACTCTGCTTTACACAACTCACCCTGCTTTACACAACTCACCCTGCTTTACACAACTCACCCTGCTTTACACAACTCACTCTGCTTTACACAACTCACCCTGCTTTACACAACTCACTCTGCTTTACACAACTCACCCTGCTTTACACAACTCACCCTGCTTTACACAACTCACCCTGCTCTACACAACTCACCCTGCTCTACACAACTCACCCTGCTTTACACAACTCACCCTGCTTTACACAACTCACCCTGCTTTACACAACTCACCCTGCTTTACACAACTCACCCTGCTTTACACAACTCACTCTGCTTTACACAACTCACCCTGCTTTACACAACTCACCCTGCTTTACACAACTCACCCTGCTCTACACAACTCACCCTGCTCTACACAACTCACCCTGCTCTACACAACTCACTCTGCTCTACACAACTCACTCTGCTCTACACAACTCACTCTGCTTTACACAACTCACCCTGCTTTACACAACTCACTCTGCTTTACACAACTCACTCTGCTTTACACAACTCACTCTGCTTTACACAACTCACCCTGCTCTACACAACTCACCCTGCTTTACACAACTCACCCTGCTTTACACAACACACCCTGCTTTACACAACTCACCCTGCTTTACACAACTCACTCTGCTTTACACAACTCACCCTGCTTTACACAACTCACCCTGCTTTACACAACTCACTCTGCTTTACACAACTCACCCTGCTCTACACAACTCACCCTGCTTTACACAACTCACCCTGCTTTACACAACTCACCCTGCTTTACACAACTCACCCTGCTTTACACAACTCACCCTGCTTTACACAACTCACCCTGCTCTACACAACTCACTCTGCTTTACACAACTCACCCTGCTTTACACAACTCACTCTGCTTTACACAACTCACCCTGCTTTACACAACTCACCCTGCTTTACACAACTCACCCTGCTCTACACAACTCACCCTGCTTTACACAACTCACCCTGCTCTACACAACTCACTCTGCTTTACACAACTCACCCTGCTTTACACAACTCACTCTGCTTTACACAACTCACCCTGCTTTACACAACTCACCCTGCTTTACACAACTCACCCTGCTTTACACAACTCACCCTGCTCTACACAACTCACCCTGCTTTACACAACTCACCCTGCTTTACACAACTCACCCTGCTCTACACAACTCACTCTGCTTTACACAACTCACCCTGCTTTACACAACTCACCCTGCTCTACACAACTCACCCTGCTTTACACCAGCACCTACACAACACCACATGCTAATGTTAGCCTGATGCACCGACACAAACAACAACTACACACCCGACACACACACACCTAAGAAAACTACACACCACAACATGCTGTCCTGCACCACGCGGTCATGTGTTGAAGCTGTAGGCTACATCATAACTAACCCTCTTCTGTTAACAGGATAGTTCACTCTAAAATCTACCCTAAACTGGAATAGATATTTAATGGTACTTAAGACTTTAATGCATCGTCATTCATTATGGCTGGACTGACTCAGGGCAAAGCAGATCCAACGGTATTTAGCATGGAAATGCAACTATTATATAAACCCCCTATAAATACCAACAGAAGAATATTGCAGGGGATTTTGGCAAAAACATTTGGGCCGCTACCCACACGTTTAGCTGTGTTACTCATTCCACGAATGCATGATCCTTACAAGTTGTACCTCGTTGTAAAGGTGACTAATCAGGCTTTCCAACGATATAAAATACAATACCAATTGGTATTAAAGGGGGGGATTAATCAACCAAAATAACGTTTCCGAGCTTTTTTTGAGGGGTTTATATAGTTATATTAACAATGACTAATGATTGCAGTTCGAACTATCTTGGGATTAACATGCAAACAGAGAGAGAGAGAGAAAGCAGATGGTAGAGAGAGAGAGAGAGAGAGATGGACAGCAGAAGACGGACAGAGAGAGCAAGAAAGCAAAAGAAAGACAGAGCGAGAGAGCTGTATAGACAGGTTCTCTCATATTTCTGTTGAGTAAACATGTTATAGGGTGTGTTGAGCTACAGGTATGCACTTACTGTTTGGAGTCCAATTATTGCACCAGAATTTAGACATAATAACTTGAACTATTTGCTAAAGGTTATTACGGTTTCATTTTATGCAATTTTGGGCGTTTAGCAGACGCCTTATTCCAAAGCAACTTATAATCAATACATTTGACTAAGTACGTGAATCATCTATCCACCGGTCATAGCAGGAAGAAGTAATCTATGCTCAGGCCTGGAGCTATTGGCAGTCGTAGAGCTAGAAGAAGGAAGATTTTTAAAATTTGTTTTATTTGAATTAATATGGGTATGCCATTGCATAACTCACAGATGTGTAAGTGACAGCAGCTCTGTAGGTGTAACAATAGCCCTATAAAGAGTAGAATAGACCTTTGACATTATGACACTATTTCTTTGCCTCTAGACATGGATTTAAGATGTGAAGGTGAAGGTTAGAGTTTGTAGTAGGGCAAACTTAGCATAGATATGTGCCTAAGGGTGAGTGTGCTCTTAACAGTGAGTGTGAATGACAGGGCCGGGCGTGGCAGAGAGGGAGAGAGGGGGGGGGGGGGGGTCAGGGTAGAGCTGGGGTTCATTCAGTGCAGGCATTCTAAACAGAGACGGTTTTAAACATGAAATAGAATTGAGCGCTCTTGTTTTATATAAATAATTTCAAGCAGTAACGTTTACCTTGTTTGGTGTCCACTATATGAAGCCAACCCTGGCTTGATGCTCATTGGTTCAGATCAACCAATTGTTATATGATGTAATGTAAAAAAAAGTATGTATGAGTATGAGACCCAGAGATGTACCGTTTTACTGTAAGTCGTGTGTGTTGACTATGTGTTGACTTTGAGCTGCAAAGGCATACTGGGCCTGCTCTGAACATATGGGAACTATACAGGATGTATTTTCCTGTTTGTAGGCATCACCATGGAAACCTGAGGTCTGCTGCCTCACCATGGAAACCTGTGGTCTGTGACTGACTATGGTTGAGTGGCAGCACAGGCAGAACAGGCAGACTGACTGAGATGGGGGTAAGTGAGTGTGTGTGTGTGTGTGTGTGTGTGTGTGTGTGTGTGTGTGTGTGTGTGTGTGTGTGTGTGTGTGTGTGTGTGTGTGTGTGTGTTTACAGGTACTTCAAGATAGGCTGGTGGTGGTAGAAATCGGAGGATGTCTCATTGTAATGCATGGAATGGTATCCTTCGTGTTGTACATGTGTGCGCCTGTGTGTGTGTGGGTGGTTGAATAGGTGTTTTGTACAGTGTGTATGATGACTATTACCTGCCTGATGATGACGATGCTTGTGATATGATGACAAACCTCAGCGCTCAGTAACTATGCCAACCAGCCCCACCCCTGGATCAAAGGCAGGATGCAGTTGACTGAAAAGTACTGAGTCACCAGCTAGCCTAGCCTTAGCCTAGCCTACAGCTAGCCTGCCATATCCTGATTCACAAGCTAGTCTAGCCTATGGCTAACCTGTTACATCCTACGCTGCGTGACTCAACCCAGCAACACCTACCCCAAAAGCTGCTCCAGGAGCGCTGCATTACGGCTCCTGGGGCCTCGTTTATAAAACGCAGGATTGACGTGAAAAGATTACGTAGGTATGAAAGACAGAAAGTTTACGCCCAAAAATATTCTGATTTATAACGAGTTCGTAGGCACGTCCCACGTCGGATTCCCTTTATAAATCACAATCAACTGTGCATGTGAACGAGCGTCTTGTCCCACCCGTTTAACGCCCATAGTTGCCTATAAATGGTCAGTGAAACGGCCCTATTTAATATCAATCCATACTGACTGCATGACGACAATCAAGGCAAATCCCGACAGAAAGGCTACAAAAAAAGATCTGACCCATTGGGGCTTTCACACCGCAAAGGAACCGTTCCGGTTAGAATATGACACACCCACTGACGATGTGACTCACTGTTCTACGTTTTTGTTCCCACTTGAGAACCACTATTTTCGGGTTCCCGTTGCGAACCAACTTTTCAGGCTCCGAACCAATTTATTTTCGGTCTGAACGCGCCGGCCAGTTCCAGACTACGGTTCCATGGCGGTGTGAAAGCCCTACCAGCGAAAATCTGTGCAACAGTTCTGCCGAACGAACACGTGATAACAATATATGAAACTGTGCACTCGTATCTGCCCGACTGAGGCATCGAAAATGGCATCAGCTTAAATGTAATTTGTCACCTTATTATTTATGATAATGCATTTCATAACATGCAAGTATTGTTTAATAATTACAGATCCAATTAAATATGATTCCCGATTAAACTATCCAACATAATTGAGGGGTTCTTTTGCAAAAACAGATTTGTATTTATTATGCTAAATCATGTTTTGTTTTGTGCACTGCAGGGAACTCTTCATATATAATACGTGAGATGGTATCAATTTCAAAGCGTTTCTCGAGTTTCATCCTTGTGCCATCGGAGTTGCAGTTGCTAATTTCCCCAGTTTATGAGCTTACGCATGGGTCAGACTCAGAGTGTCCCTGGAGGACCACACATTCTCCGCCCAGTTTGTTTTTTATAAATCCCAAAGTAAAATATCTTCATACTAGCTTATCCTGATGTGATTTTGAAAATGTAAGGATACTGGGTGGTAGAACGCACATATCTAGGAAAAGCCGTGAAAGGAGGGTCCTGAAATCTGATATATTTGTTACTCATGGCTGTTCTGGTGTTAAGAATCCGCCAGTGGGCCCTAGCGCCATGTGCAAATAGTCTTGCCCTGTAAGCTTCCTATGTTCCTATGTTTATGTAGGTAGTCATGCGTTACATTCTCTCAAAGCTATGATTCTTGTACTTCGAGCCAAATAATCCTTCTCAAGATACAATCACAACAGCAGGCACAATCGACCTCACCAACAAACACACTACATTGACAAATTTGATAAAACTCAAACTCAACTCAACTGAAGCCTTATAGTTGACCACCAATCGATAACATTCTGACAACAACGGTTTGTTTACATTGCTAAAAATTATTTAGGCGAAAATGAAAAAAAACGTTTACTTCAGTGTGTTCAAACTTCTATTTCTCAATGCCAGTGCCACTTAGTCATTCTTACTGTTGGGAAACAAACTTCAGAGTGTTACCTTCAAAAGGAGACCAACCCCATGCATTTACTCTAAATGGTTCAAGAACAGCTTTCAATTTACTTTGGGTTTACATTGGATAGGTGTTTTAGGCTGATTATACAGGAATGGTAACAGGTTAAAGGTGGCGTACGTCTTCTTTTGTGCGTACGCAATGTTTAGCACACCCCTGGCCCCTCCCCCAAGCACACCCCTGGCCCCTCCCCTAGCACACCCCTGGCCCCTCCCCTAGCACACCCTTGGCCCCTCCCCTAGAACACCCCTGGCCCCTCCCCTAGAACACCCCTGGCAATAACAACATGTTCAGAAGAAAATCAAGTGTCGGGTAGAGCAGAGTGCTTTTTCGGGATCAAAACAGCATTCGTAAATGAAATATTTAAAGTTCACGTGACCTCATTCCCTGATCGCTACAGATTAAACAGTCATTACAACCATTAGGAAGCTTTTGGACAGCTTGAATGTCACATTAAGGAAGACAGGCTAAATGTTCCAGAAGATAGTAGTTTCATAGAGAGCAACAGCCATCAACTATACAGTAAATAACTCACATCACATCATCAACCATTACACTGTTTGGATTGGTTCTTCATTGGACTGATGTAGACTTAAGCCAATCATGTCACATCATGTTTTACTGGCTGTGACACACACACACACACACACACACACACACACACACACACACACACACACACCCCTCCCTGCCTTCCTGATTCACCCAGAAACATATCCATAATGCTCATGTGTTTTTCCCAGAATGCCTCTCTCACGCTGTCACACAATGTTTTACCGGCAGTGACGAAAAGTACAGCAAAAAACCTGTCCTCTGCTCAGCCCCCGAGCACCCCAGACACAGGATCCACCTGTGACAACAGTAAACACCCCTGGAGCTTTTAAAGCGGTTTTCTGCGCCTTCCTCAAGGGCACAACGGTAGGAGATGGTATCTACATCTCAGAAAACCAGTCTCAAGTGTCTATCTGTGTTCCTCTACTTCTTCCTCAGGGAAACTGCAGACTGTTGCATATCTCTGCTCTTTAACTGAACTAGCACGCCCGGTTCATCTAATCGGTGGTGCTTGACGATTGGTTAATGACGATTGGTGAATGACGATAGGTTCATGACAAGTTGAATCAGGTGTGCTATAGCAGAGTTAGAACGAAGGTCGCAGAGAATGCGACGGCTGGGTTTCCGAGGACGGGGGGGTGTTGGGACACATCGCGCTAACGACCACCTACCACCCTCCTGCTACTGACCCGCCTCTCTCACCTCTAAGATACCACCCGGGAGAGGCTCCAGGGACCTGATTGGCCAGAGTCCCATTAACAGCCCGACTAGGTCAAAACCCTAAACCCTAAACCCTAACCCTAACCCTAACGATTCCCTTAACCCTAATCAGAATTTTAACTATTTGGAAATTCAACATCGACTTGCTGGTCAGGCAGGTCCGCTCTTTTTCCCCCTACCAGCCACCTTCCTGCTATGGGCCGCCTCTCTAACCTGTCTGTCTCTCTACCCTGCTGTCTGTCTCTCTACCCTGCTGTCTGTCTCTCTAACCTGCTGTCTGCCTCTCTAACCTGCTGTCTGTCTCTCTAACCTTCTGTCTGTCTCTCTAACCTGCTGTCTGCCTCTCTAACCTGCTGTCTGTCTCTCTACCTTGCTGTCTGTCTCTCTACCCTGCTGTCTGTCTCTCTAACCTGCTGTCTGTCTCTCTAACCTGCTGTCTGTCTCTCTACCCTGCTGTCTGTCTCTCTACCTTGCTGTCTGTCTCTCTAACCTGCTGTCTGTCTCTCTAACCTGCTGTCTGTCTCTCTAACCTGCTGTCTGTCTCTCTACCCTGCTGTCTGTCTCTCTACCCTGCTGTCTGTCTCTCTAACCTGCTGTCTGTCTCTCTACCTTGCTGTCTGTCTCTCTACCCTGCTGTCTGTCTCTCTACCCTGCTGTCTGTCTCTCTACCCTGCTGTCTGTCTCTCTAACCTGCTGTCTGTCTCTCTACCCTGCTGTCTGTCTCTCTACCTTGCTGTCTGTCTCTCTACCTTGCTGTCTGTCTCTCTACCCTGCTGTCTGTCTCTCTACCCTGCTGTCTGTCTCTCTAACCTGCTGTCTGTCTCTCTAACCTGCTGTCTGTCTCTCTACCCTGCTGTCTGTCTCTCTACCCTGCTGTCTGTCTCTCTACCCTGCTGTCTGTCTCTCTACCCTGCTGTCTGTCTCTCTAACCTGCTGTCTGTCTCTCTAACCTGCTGTCTGTCTCTCTAACCTGCTGTCTGTCTCTCTAACCTGCTGTCTGTCTCTCTAACCTGCTGTCTGTCTCTCTAACCTGCTGTGTGTCTCTCTAACCTGCTGTGTGTCTCTCTAACCTGCTGTCTGTCTCTCTAACCTGCTGTCTGTCTCTCTAACCTGCCGTCTGTCTCTCTACCCTGCTGTCTGTCTCTCTAACCTGCTGTCTGTCTCTCTACCCTTCTGTCTGTCTCTCTAACCTGCTGTCTGTCTCTCTAACCTGCTGTCTGTCTCTCTACCCTGCTGTCTGTCTCTCTACCCTGCTGTCTGTCTCTCTACCCTTCTGTCTGTCTCTCTAACCTGCTGTCTGTCTCTCTAACCTGCTGTCTGTCTCTCTAACCTGCTGTCTGTCTCTCTAACCTTCTGTCTGTCTCTCTACCCTGCTGTCTGTCTCTCTAACCTGCTGTCTGTCTCTCTACCCTGTCTCTCTACCCTGCTGTCTGTCTCTCTACCCTGCTGTCTGTCTCTCTAACCTGCTGTCTGTCTCTCTAACCTGTCTCTCTACCCTGCTGTCTGTCTCTCTAACCTGCTGTCTGTCTCTCTAACCTGCTGTCTGTCTCTCTACCCTGCTGTCTGTCTCTCTAACCTTCTGTCTGTCTCTCTAACCTTCTGTCTGTCTCTCTAACCTGCTGTCTGTCTCTCTAACCTGCTGTCTGTCTCTCTAACCTGCTGTCTGTCTCTCTAACCTTCTGTCTGTCTCTCTAACCTTCTGTCTGTCTCTCTAACCTGCTGTCTGTCTCTCTAACCTGTCTCTCTAACCTTCTGTCTGTCTCTCTAACCTGTCTCTCTAACCTACTGTCTGTCTCTCTAACCTGCTGTCTGTCTCTCTAACGGCCAAGCTCCACCTGCTGCGTTGCGTCAACTCGCCATCGACGTTGCGTCAACTTCCCGTTGTCCAAGCTCCACCTGCAGCGTTGCGTCAACGTTGCGTCAACGTCAACGTTCTACTCTAGCTCCACTGGCATTTTTTGTATACGGGAGTAATTTCACCCTTGACTGCAATTATGTCCACAACAATAACAACATCATACAGAACATTTTCCAATCAGGGTAATAGTTTATCTACATATTCCCAAATAGATAGTTGCTAGTTCAGTAGATGTTCAACTAACTGTCAACAACATTTCAACTAACTAACCACTAATCCTAAACCTTGCCCTAACCTTAAATCTAACCCTATCCTTAACCATAAATCTAGTTACATATCAACAGAGTTGCAGTTGATAGTTTGAGCAGCTGTGGATCATCATAAGGGAATAAAGTGTGACCCCAGTCAAGTAGGAAATGTCATACTGTCATATGCTCCACCGAGCGCGAGGAGAGCTCAGAGCGCGAGGTTATTAACAAAGACGTTCATAGCGGGAATTTCTGGATCAGGAGAGCACTTACATTCTCTTACATCTCTTTCATCAATTATGGGTACGTATAGCATCATGGTACAATCTGTCATTTGTCGCATATAAAAAAATAATAATTTCGACCTCAAGGATGAGCCGTTCGTCGTCCATTCCTGCAACAAGAGTTCACCACAGGTGCGGTGATTGACGCCCCACGTGGGGCGTTGACGCCCCACGTGGGGCGTCTCATTGTGACGTCTGCGTCCATCCACCGTCAAAAATCAAACTTTTTTGAAAGTCTACTTTGGACGCAGCCATCGGACGCAACGCTGACGCAACGCAACGCAGCAGGTGGAGCACCTTTCATTGATTACAATGCATTTGATCCCAATTTCGGACGCAACGCACATTAGACGCAACGCTCGATGGCCATGGTGGAGCTTGGCCGTAACCTGTCTCTCTAACCTACTGTCTGTCTCTCTAACCTGCTGTCTGTCTCTCTAACCTGTCTCTCTAACCTTCTGTCTGTCTCTCTAACCTGTCTCTCTAACCTGCTGTGTGTCTCTCTAACCTGCTGTCTGTCTCTCTAACCTGCTGTCTGTCTCTCTAACCTGCTGTGTGTCTCTCTACCCTGCTGTCTGTCTCTCTAACCTGCTGTCTGCCTCTCTAACCTGCTGTCTGTCTCTCTACCCTGCTGTCTGTCTCTCTACCTTGCTGTCTGTCTCTCTAACCTTCTGTCTGTCTCTCTAACCTGCTGTCTGTCTCTCTAACCTTCTGTCTGCCTCTCTAACCTGCTGTCTGTCTCTCTAACCTGCTGTGTGTCTCTCTACCCTGCTGTCTGTCTCTCTAACCTTCTGTCTGTCTCTCTAACCTGCTGTCTGTCTCTCTAACCTGCTGTCTGCCTCTCTAACCTGCTGTCTGTCTCTCTAACCTTCTGTCTGTCTCTCTAACCTGCTGTCTGTCTCTCTAGCCTCTAGGTTAACTGTCATCAGATGACAGACAGGTGAAATGTCACTGCTGACAGGTTCCACATCCACTGTACCTGTATAAAGGGCACACAAACACAGGATGTGATGTTTGTTGTTATGGCAACTATGTTTTTAACTTTAAGCGGTGACTCTCTCTCTCTCTCTCTCTCTCTCTCTCTCTCTCTCTCTCTCTCTCTCTCTCTCTCTCTCTCTCTCTCTCTCTCTCTCTCTCTCTCTCTCTCTCTCTCTCTCTCTCTCTCTCTCTCTCTCTCTCTCTCTCTCTCTCTCTCTCTCTCTCTCTCTCTCTCTCTCTCTCTCTCTCTCTCTCTCTCTCTCTCTCTCTCTCGCCAAACACTTGGTCCTTCATCGTTCAGAGCCCTCGTTCTCTTCTCTGAGGACAAGAGGGAACATTTGTCTCTGTCTCAACATGAACATTAACTTGTAACCGCAGAACCTGTATCACACACACACACACTCACACACGCCCCGCTACACAAACACACCGATCGATCTCTTAGCATACCCACTGATCTAGTCCATCACACTATTAAAGGTGTCTGAAGGCCTAGTGGGCTAGAAGAGCTACAAGAATGAGGTGAGAGAGGAGCACCAGAGAATACCTGAGAACAGGTTTAGAGAGAGAACCTTTCAGTAGCGGCTCATAATCACACAGGTGAGACAGAACACCACCTGTCCTCCTGTATATCATCACTGCTCTGCTCTGACTCTGTGGTATCTACACAACACAGACCACACAACACACAATGGCCCATGGTTGGATAGTGTGTGTGTTAAATATATATATATATATATAATAACATATTATTATTAACACATATTATATTTAATATTATTATTAGATATTTTATTAACAACAAAAAAGCAAAGGGTGGCTACTTTGAGGAATCTAAAATATAATACATATTTAGAGTTATTTCACACTTTATTGTTAAATACATAATTCCTATGTGTTCATTCATAGTTTTGATGCCTTCAGTGAGAATCTACAATGTACCAAATAGTCATGAAAATAAAGGAAACGCATTGAATGAGAAGGTGTGTCCAAACTTTTGGCCTGTACTGTATATATATATATATATATATATATATATATATATATATATATAATAATAACTTATTATAAAAAATATAGAAAATATAAAAAATAATATATATATATATATATATCATTTAGGGGTGGGCATCAATGATCGACACAAAATATTTTGCTCGATAATCGATAATAATAATTAATTATTCTTTTTGTTTATTTTTATTTTTTTGTTTAAGGACACTAACGTTTTCAGTCATCCTCCTATTTGTGATTAACTGTTTTTTTACTGCTCCTATGGTGAGTTACTTATTTTCTATATTTTTATTTATAATGTAAAATGTGTTTTTAAGTTAAACAATTTAGGCTACTCAATGCCTTGTTTAAGATGATTGTTATCTGACTGTAGTGTCTAGTTTGAATGTGAATGAATGAGTGCAATAGCAACACAAATAAAGTTTTCCCCAAGGAAAACATGCTCGTTATTTCTGCCCTATTTTTTTTTCTTTTTTGGGGGGGAAATGTTTTTGGAAAAAATAAAAAATAAAAATAAAAAATATGAAAAAAAAGCTTATCGATTAATCGATAATGGATCGTTAATTCTTGCGATTATCGAAAAAGAAATGTTGATCGTTTGCCCAGCAATAACTTTAAAATATATATATATATATATTATATAGCGCCTTTCAAAAAACCCAAGGCCGCTTTGACTAAACATTGACATGTGTGTGTGTGTGTGTGTGTGTGTGTGTGTGTGTGTGTGTGTGTGTGTGTGTGTGTGTGTGTGTGTGTGTGTGTGTGTGTGTGTGTGTATGTATATATGTTACGGTACATGTGGGAATACGGTACATGTGGGAAAACTAGGGTTAGGGTTAGGTGCTACGTCGACTTGATACATGCTGGCATGTCTAACCCTAACCCTAACCTTAACCCTAGCACCCTAGCACCTAACCCTAACCCTAGTTTTCCCACATGTACCGTCTTCCCACATGTACCGTAACATATATATATATGTATATATATACACTGTATATATGTATATATATATGTATATATATGTGTGTGTGTGTGTGTGTGTGTGTGTGTGTGTGTGTGTGTGTGTGTGTGTGTGTGTGTGTGTGTGTGTGTGCATGCGTGTGACTAGAATATAGAAGGAATGTCATCTTACATGCAGATAGACATTGACCCCACACAAACACAATGCAAACAAACGTAACATGGGTGCAGCCTAACCCTAACCCTATGGCATACAGCGCCTATTTGACAGGGCCAACTGAGTATATGACATCATAAACTGCAAGGATGAGAAGAAAAACACACACACACACACACACACACACACAGCATGTGAGTCAAACCTTTGCTCAAATCATAACCACATGTTTTCACTGAACACAGCAGTGAGTGACTCACAATGAATGAAATGAAGAGATTGTGAGGATGTGTTCCAAATAACTTTTCAAAGGTTCTTCTGAAGTTGTCAATGAGTCCACAAAACAGGATGAATAAAAACATGGCGACATGATGTAATCTATAAGACTCCTATTATCTGTCTGTTGGAACAAAGTCTGCAGATACAGACCAACTCAGCAGACTAGGCTGTCTGTCTAGGACTAAAAGACAAACGACAATCAATGACTCTGATTACTATGGTCCAAGTTACGTTCATTTACAATAGATTCCATTAATCTACGTAATCTACGGTGGTGGACATCTACGGTGGTAGGCATACAGTGTAATTACAATTGAGTATAAGATTATAAGGCAATGACTGGAATATCAGTAGGACCGATCTGTGTTATAAAATAAGAAGAAGAAGAAAAAGACAACTTAATTAGAATTCATGTGACCTGACAGTGTTCTGTGGGGTAGGCTATAGTGGTTTATTCCGTCCGAGATTAATTCACGTACTGTAAATTAATTGCAGACTCTGGCAAATCATGCAGAGTTTCTATTGGTTGGCAGCTCTAAATGAAACCGACGCGGTTATAATAATAAACACGTCAGGGAGCAATACTGTACGAAAACACGGTAAACATTTACTAGAACTTCAAATGAAACCATATTATTCCCCGAATAGTTAGACAGACTTCACACTTTTGAGAGAAGAAAGTCTCACAACCTCCGCATCATAATGCACATACTTCTTCCATTGTCGACTCTTACCCTCAACTTGGTAACGATTTGCAATCTATTTGATCTTGTCTCCTTTATCGGATCTGTGTCTTGCCGCCGCAGCAGTATATTCCTTCCCGTGTATTCCTCCGGTGTTCCCCCGCGTATGTCCCAGTCCGCGGTGTGTCACATTCCTTGCATCGGGTGGGACTCCACCCAAAAAACCCTCCAGTCCCACAGCGGAGGGAAGAGGAGATCAGGCCCAACCTGTCCGTCTCTCTCTCTCTCGACCTATATTCCTACACCGGCCGTTTCCACAGACAGACAGAAACACACACACACATCCACACGCACACGCAAAGGCGATACAACAAGGAAGAAGTGAAGTAACTCCCTTTCCAGGCTTTGCTCTGCTGAAGCTCCTCCCCTCCTCGTTGGCACAACATGGGAGCGAGCTGACGGTCGACAACTATTGGAAGTTGAATGTAGTGACACATTTTCAAAAACTACTGCTCAGATGAAATAATGGAAAAGTAGACTATGGAGGTTGCTGTCTGCCCGGATGGGTTATATAGATATAGTTTGATAGAACATTCTCCTCTATAGTATTATATAATACTGCATATATAAGTCTGTTCTATCTAACTGTTGTTATGTTGTTATGTTGTTGCATAGGCCTGTAGGAAATTTGGTTTCAGACAGTTTTGGTTTATTTTTTTACCATAAAGAAGTAAGTAAGTGAAGAACATATTTTTGGGGGAAATGTTCCTCCGTATTTGGCCACAGAGTCAACTGTGTATTATAGTGCCAGAGGGCTCTGGTCTGACTGGCCTCTGGTCTGACTGGCCTCAGAACAAAAGCAGTTGTCCGTTAAGGAGCCCTACAGAGCCGTCCTCCCCCCAGCACCACCCCGTCTGAAGCTGTTTCAAAGGGAACTTGTGAGTCACACTCCTTGTGAGTCACAGCAACTCCCTTGACATTTAGCGCTTTTGTGCGTTCGCTAATACAGTAACGTTTATGTTCGCTATGCCGTTTGGGAGCAGCATTGAAGCCTCTGTGTAAAATGACCTCCTTGCACTTAAAAAAGACCTACACAAAACAACCACTGTTCAGTGGTCACCTGAGCTTATCACTGCCTGTAACCCACCTGGGTACTGGTCGTCTCTTCATAAACCTCACCTAGACCTGTTCACTCACCTGACACCAGGTGTGTACTGCTCCTCTCCCACAGGTCAGTGCTGTGACTCTAGAAACACTGATGCTCTATTAGTTCCTGTGGATTATCTGTTTATCTGTGCTCTACAGGTGCAGCACATTGGAGTTCCCCTTGAGACAAGAAGAGCAGTGTGTGTGTGTGTGTGTGTGTGTGTGTGTGTGTGTGTGTGTGTGTGTGTGTGTGTGTGTGTGTGTGTGCGCGTGCGTGTGTGCGTGCGTGCGTGTGCGAGTGTGTGCGTGCGTGCGTTACATGGGCTGGCCTTTGTGCGGGGGTATGTTTATCAGACCAACCCCACCCTGCTTTATAGCCAGTGATAGCCTGTAGTGCAACACACACACACACACACACACACACACACACACACACACACACACACACACACTCCTAAGGGTGTGTCTCACGAACTGGATGTCTGCCCAGGCATCTACGTACGTACCTGATTTCTGCTCTGACCCTGTTGAAGCAAATCTGTGTGTGTGTGTGTGTGTGTGTGTGTGTGTGTGTGTGTGTGTCTGTGTGTGATGGTTGTTGTGGTTATCGAGGGTGCAGCCTCTTGCAGGAATTCGCTCAAGGCTTCAGGCCACACCCAGCTCCTCTCCTCCTCCTCCTCCTCCTGCCCTCTATCTCTCCCCCGCCACCCTCTCCCACCCCCCACCCCCCTCTCTCTCTCTCCCCTCCTCCCCCCTCTCTCTCTTACTCACCTGTCAGCCGCAGGAGAACACACAGGTCTGGGCCTGAGTCTGGGCTCCAGTGAAAACCTGACCTGAATCGCCACACACCCCCGGGCAGGGACTGTACACACACACACACACACACACACACACACACACACACACCTGGGCAGGGACTGTCACCTGAGAGCGGGAGGGAACGTGGATCAGCGGATCAGGAGTCTAAGAGAGACGTCCACACCGCCGCCCCCCGTAGCAAGAGAACTGAACACGGCCTTCCACAGCACGGGGAGGAATGTGTCTTGTTGTGTTGTACAAGGATTAGAACAACAGCAGCCATATCAAAACACACACGCGCGCACACACACACACACACACACACACACACAGCAGCCACATCAGAGAGTGATCGGAACGCGAACTGTGATGTGTGTCGGTTCTCTGCGGCTTGGGTGTGTTAACACACACGCACACATACATGCACGCAGGCACGCACACGCACACACACACACCCCTCCCTGCCTCACACAGATCCATATGTTCCTGTGAGTCCCAGAATGCCCCTCTCTCGCTGTAATGTCACACCTGAGTATAAGGTAACACGCCAAAGCCCAGGGCGCTGAGGTCACCGTCTTCTCACTACTGTGTGGAGTAAAGGTACACAGCAACGTGTCAGCACGCCCTGTGTGTGTGTGTGTGTGTGTGTGTGTGTGTGCGTGCGTGTGCGTGCGTGTGCAAGCATGTTTGTGTGTGTGTACATGCATGCATACATACTATGTGCGTGCGTGCCTGTGTGTATGTGTGCGTGCCTGTGTGTATGTGTGCGTGCCTGTGTGTATGTGTGCGTGCCTGTGTGTATGTGTGCGTGCCTGTGTGTATGTGTGCGTGCCTGTGTGTATGTGTGCCTGCCTGTGTGTATGTGTGCGTGCCTGTGTGTATGTGTGCGTGCCTGTGTGTATGTGTGCGTGCCTGTGTGTATGTGTGCGGACCTGCCTGTGTGTATGTGTGCGTGCCTGTGTGTATGTGTGCGTGCCTGTGTGTATGTGTGCTTGCGTGCTAGTGCGAGTGTGCCCCCAGTCCCTGTGTGAGTTTTATCTGTTTTGGTACGTCTCTCTGACTCTCCTGCCCAACGTGAGTCTGGACTTCAGGTTTTGTTTGTTAGCCACAGCAAGAGTGTAGGAGGCAGCTGGGTAGGCACACACACTTCTGAGAAAATGACACAGACGATAAGATGTTAACTTATAAAGGAATCATATTACAAGGCTATAGGGGGGCCTACACAATCCAATCAGTCTTGGGGTCATTCATACTGTACACATACAAAGAACACAGAATACAGAATGCAGAATACCAAGGGGGGTGGAGGTAGCCTAGAGGTTAGAGAGGCCGGCTAGCAATCGGAAGGTCGCTGGTTCGATCCCCGCCTCAGGAGGGAGCAGCATGTGCCGTTGAGCAAGGCACTTAACCCCTAATTGCTCCAGGGGCGCCGACTATGGCTGACCCTGTGCCTAGAGAAAATACCAGATTCCAACAGTCGACTGACAAGTTGATTACATAGCAAATAAACCATTCTTCTCCTTCAATGGTCTGATAATAAGACAAATGGGGCTGTCTGTCTGTCTAAGACTGAGAATGTGAGTGTGGACATATTATTCAATCGCACTACCGTTTTAAAGACATGGTATGTACGGTACAGTACTTTTACAAGGTAATTCCGCGAGAACTGTACGGTTGGCATGGTAACCACTGTAATACAGTGGGTGTTGGCATGGTAACCACTGTAATACAGTGGGTGTTGGCATGGTAGGTGACCAGGTGACTGACTACTGAGTGGTATGGTTGGTCGTGCACAGATTATTATGGATGATGACTTGGGACATGCTACTGTAACTGGGTGTGATGTCATACTAGATGTCATAAAGGGGTTGCCATGGGGAGAGGGTCTTAGTGGGTGAACATTCTGGGAGACAGGTAGTTGCAGACAGACAGAACACTGGTAAACATCTCTCATAGTGTCCATCCAATAGTACTGTAGACAGACTGTATATATTATATTTATATATATTTCATGGGACAATGAAATGTGGCCTAAGGAAATGGCCTATTGGTTTGAATTAGGATTTCAGGCTATCAGAGACATCTACTATGGTGACAAGAATAATCCGGAAGAATGAGTGTGGAAATAAAGCAAGAGGGGGATGAAGAAACAAGAGGAAACCATTGGGACCACGTGTGATCAAAAACGTATTGAAGAAAGCAAAACGAAAAGAAGAGAGAGAAACAGGGTAAAGAGGAAAAGAAAGTTGGTCTCAAGACTGGCCAGTGGAGCAGGGATTGGTTCAACCAGCCGGCACATAGCCATGGTTGGAGAGGGCTGGGGTTGGTTGATAGCCAAGGTTGGAGAGGTCTGTGGTTGATTGATAGCACTTTGATCTCTTTTTATTTGTTTTTTATTTGTTTTTCAGATTTTATCCCTTTTTAAATTAAAAATATGTTTTTAATTATCCCCTGCCTATTGAACCCAACCTAGCATCCAATTATCCCCTGCCTATTGCGTAGGATCCGCCGCACGACCCCGTGGCCGGCAGCCCCAGAGGAGATCGCCAGGCAGACTAGCTGACTGGCTCCTCGAGCCCAGCACCGTTATTCCAGCACCCCGGGGGCGCTGTTGCGCGACGGATCCTTGTCCGGAAATAGTCCTATACCGCCCTCTGGAGCGGCCGCTCAATATGCCGCTCCCTGTGTGCCTCGGCCATATCCGGGTCTGGCGAGACCGGGATTCGATCCCAGTCCCCGGTGGGCAGCTTGCACTAGTGGCTAGTGCTTAGACCGCTACGCCACCGCGGGGCACAGCACTTTGATCTCTACCAGCACTACCTTAATTAGGCCCCTATACTTTCTTCTATTTACCTTTTGTTTCTTTTTATTATTACTACTCAATCTTTTCCGTTTGTAAAGTGTATTTGAGTGTCTAGAAAAGCGCTATATAAGTCTAATGTATTATTATTATTATTATTATTATTATTTTCTCATTCATGAATTGGTAGACAAGATTATTGACTAGAATGAATATGAACAATCACTTTTTTCCTCCATATGTGTATCCACATACATTTTCCTCTCTCTCTCTCTCTCTCTCTCTCTCTCTCTCTCTCTCTCTCTTAGATGTTAATCTTGTTGGCTGGAAAAGGTCCTTAGCTATGGTCCTGAAGACCATTGTGGATCAACAGCTGGAGACATCCAGGTAAGAGTAGACTTCAGACATGCAGGGAAACCAGCTGGAAATGGACAAACAGAATGTCTTGAATCCAACTAATTGTCTACTCTTGGTCTTTTTTTCCAGATACATTTTCCTGCCAGCGATGTGTTTATAAAAATAAAAACAAATGATCTTCACATTAATATTTCCTTGTGTGTGTATGTTGCCCATTCACTCCGCTCTTCCACCTCTGCTGGCCGACTGGCCCCACCGCCTCTACGTGGCAGTCGCGCTTCTTTACTGTCCTGTGAACGAGCTTCCCACTGCTGCCAGGACTGCAGAATCACTCCCCATCTTCCGCCTTAGACTGAAGACCCATCTCTTCAGGCTACACCTTAAATGTTCCTCTTGAGACATCTACTTACCTCTACCCCCCTGTACACTTTCTCTACTGTAAACTGTTCTTCTAGCACTACGACTGCCAATGGCCCCCGACCCAAGCATAGATTACTTTTTCCTGCTACCACTGGTGGATAGATGAAATGTATAGTGAAATGTATTTGTTTGTCATTTACCCCAATAATTAGTCCAACCCATCACATGACTATGAGGAGTTGAAGCATTAGATCTAATCATTTCTATCTGTCTTCTAGGGTTAGGGTTAGGGTTTTTATTTATTGTGTTTCCACTTGCCAGTCCGGTTTTTGGTTGGACTGGTGGACTGGAGGACTGGTGGGTGTACGCCCCCTGCTGGACTGGTGGGGGTACGCCCCCTGGTGGGCTGGTGGGGGTCCGCCCCCTTAAATCTTGTCATGAAACTTTCCTGGGGGCTATTCCACATACGTTGGATTAGTATATCGGCGATTAAAATAAAAGCCGCGTTCAGGCAACTCGTGATTGGGATTCAAGCCTCAAGTGATTCCTCGAACGAGGATCAGGCTTGTGTCATCAGTGTTCACAGAACACCGGCTTAGAAATCCTCGATATGGGCGCGTGCACGCAGACATAAAGAGCCCCGAAGAGTCGAACTGTTGAAATGAAGATACTAGCCTGCACAGTGGTCCCACTTATTGCGCAGCGGTCTACTTATTGATCTTTATGAAGACGAAAAATAAGATGTAAAATAGTGCAATACTGCCGCAATTAACAAGGCGAGGGAAATGGTTTGGCAAGAAATTGCTGACCGATTAAATGCGTAGGTAATACTAGCCCCAGTTATTGTTATATGTTCATATTTTAATAAATGAATATTTACTACTGTGGTGATATCAGCAGCAGGCTACATACAGTCATATTGTCACAATGGCATAGTGGTATTGACCGCTGCCATAGTATAATAACGTCATTTTAAGACGGTGGTTCAAATCCCCCTTCTGACACACTTTTTACTGCATTTCGTTGTCTGAATCTAATCTAAAATCTCATCTAAAAAAGTATGTAGGCTATAAAATGATGGTGTAGGCTAATTTACAAGAACTGACACGATTACAATGGTCTTTACAGCCTTTCTGAGTAGTAAATGATGTTCTTATATATACATGTATATATATGTATATATATAGTAAATCTGTAAATATATCGTAAATCGATTCGCATGAAGGCTTCGGTTAAATGTAAAAAAAACATTAAATTAAATCAAGTATCAAACCAGCAACCTTCAGACCTCCAGTTGGCTACCTTAACCCCTATACCAAACACACATACCCAGCCATCACCTTGTCTTGAGACATCTTAAGACACATTTGTCAAGACGTCTTGTCTCAAGACGTGCCTATAGACATGGGTCTTAAGATGTCTTGGAAATATGAAGATGTCTTAGAAATATGAAGATGTCTTAAGATGTCTTGGAATGGAATGGAATGGAATGGACTTTATTTGTCATTGCTACAGTACTGGTACCAAACAACGAAATTTAGGAGGGGTGGCTCCCCTGGTGTTAGGAAAGGGAAAAAAAAAAAAAAAAAAAAAGAAAGAAAGAAAAAGCATAAAAGAAAAAAGAAAGAAAAAAAGAAAGAAAAAGCATAAAAGCATAAAATCACAAGAAGGTAAGGAGCTGGTTTACATCAATAAAGGCTATGTACACAATCCACTGTACTATACTGCACAGATAGTCAACTAGGGTTGTCATATTGCACAAAAGTATTTTTTCACATTATTTTAAAGTGACACAGTTTGCAGGCTTGAAAATGTACATGTTTGTGCCTCAGCACTAGCTGCCATACAATCCGTCCGGACTGTCCTGGGCCCAGAACTTAGGCCTTTTCTGTCTTCAGGACCTTGACGGCCCTGTGGTAGAAGCAGTCCTTCAGTCTGTTTGTCTTAGCGGCCGGGGTCCTGTACCTCCTGTTCGAGGGCAGCTTGACAAAGTGTACGTGCCCAGGGTGGGTCGGGTCCCTGGAGATCTTGGAGGCCCTCCTGAGACAGCGTGTGTTGTACAGCTCCTCCAAAGAGGGGAGGGGGGCGCCGGTGATCTTCTGTGCTGTTCTCACGACTCTCTGTAGCGCGTTTCTCTCCGCTGTTGTGCAGCTGTGGAACCAGTTGGAGATGCCGTAGGTGAGGATGCTCTCCACTGCGCCGTGGTAGAAGGCCACCAGTATCTCCTGCTTGTTGTGTTCTTTCCTGAGGCATCTCAGGGTGTATAGCCGCTGTTGTGCCCTCTTGATGGTGCCTTTTGTGTTGTCCTTCCAGGCCAGGTCATCCCGCATGTTGTGTCCCAGGAATCGGAGGGTTGAGACTCTCTCCACGCTCTCTCCGTCGATGAGCAGGGGCTGGATCATCTTGAGATGTCTTGAGATGTCTTGGAAATATGAAGAACACAATGAGTGTCATAGTATTGTCTCAGCATTTTATTATTTAAAAAACAACATACACAAATACAAAATCATACTGTGGATTACTAATTGATAAATACATTTACAGGAAATTGCAGGAACTATTATAAATAGGAACAAAATGATTATGTGTACAACATTATTATATGAACAAAATTATTATATGTACAAAACCTTTTGTAGGTAGGACACTATTGGACCTCGGCCCAAATCTAGTACTGAACCTGACCCCCCATGCTAAACCATTTGGAAGTACAGTATAGTAGGACTCCAATTCAGACACACTGGGGGGCTGTCACAAATCTACTAACTCTAATTATTTAAAATACAAATAAATAAATAAACAAGAACTTCATACCCAGCCATCACCTTGTCTTGAGATGTCTTAAGATGTCTTAATTAACCAAAATAAGACATTTTGTCTGTCAAGATGTCTTAAGTCGTCTTAAGACCTAACCTGAAGACATGCACTCATTCACTCACTTAAGACATGGAGCATAAGAGCCATATTTTCTGTGTCTTGAAGACACAGAACATCTTGAGATGTCTTAAGACACTGAATATCAATGTCTTAAGACAGTCAGGCGATCTTGTTCCAATTGGAATAATTCAAGTATAATAATGAATTATCCTATTATATATTTTACATTATTAATTAGTTAATAATAATTCAATTGGTGTGTCCCAGGACAAAAAATGCATGTCATCACTGTAAAAAAATATTTTGGATTTTAGTTCCTTTAACACATTTTTGTGAGTCAGGTCAACTAAATTTTGCCAAAAAAGTTGAGACAACTAGAAATGTTAAGTTTTAATCCATTCAACCTGTCTGTGAAATTAAAATAGTCCACTCAAATCAGAATGATGTTCACTCAACTTGTCAAAAACGTTTCCAGTTGTTGCACATGCGCAGAACACTGCCCCTGCAAAATTCCGTTTGTCAACCTGTGCATCCAGCAGCCTTTCTCCCTCACCTGATTCTAATTGACAATTATATGCTGCTGAATTCACCCGTCTTGAGTCGTGATGAACGTAGCCTGTATCAAGAATATAACGAATTATTTTTTACGAATATCAAGAATATCAGGAGTGCGAATTAAAAAAGGTGAGTTAATAATTTTATTTTTCAGAGTTTAATGTTCAATTGTGTAATAATTTTGCCGTTTGCCCCGCTTGTTAACTTTACCTCACCAGTGACATGCTCTATTTAGCTAGCTAATATAGCTAACAAGTGAATTCAGTCGATGCAAGAGGGTTTCAGAAGCTTGGTTTCGTTTGCTGAAATATGAGTTCATGTAGTATAATAATAATAATAATAATAATAATAATAATAATAATAATAATTCATTGTTTTTATATAGTGCGTTTCCGGGGCTCAAAGGTGTATAGGCTAGTTAGCACTAGCTTTTCTGACTGCAGTGAAAGAAAGAATGTCAGTGTGCATCATGTTTAGTTAGTTAGCTAGTTAGTAACACCATCACTTGAATATGGCCCGTGTTAGCTTGCTAGAGAATTGGTTTTGTATTCTGGAATATAACATTATGGCTTTTAGCTGGCTGAGCCAGGTGTAGCTAAAGTTTAATTGTGGGCTAGGTAGTTAGCTTGGTTTGTAGAAACGCAGAGTGGGGTAATTTGACCGCATGTGCATGTGTAGTTAGAGAATTGGGGTGGGGGGGGGCTGCAATTAATTTCAGTACTTTTTTTGTGTGTGCACACTTTTACGTTTACTTTTTTTCCACAGAAAGTGTGAAAGTAAGAGGAGTTTTGCATTGCAGAGCTAGGCAACCCTGTGAACTGGAAATGTAAGTTCTGCACGTTTTCTTCAGCTAACCAGCGTAGTATAATAAGGCACTACAAGTTCAAACACGGACATTATAGTAGGTCTTGTCCCTTGCCTTGCATCTACAGTGACTGTGTGTGCTCTTTCACGACACAAGTAGCTCTAAAGAATCATTTACTGAAGCATGAAACATTGACCCAGAGACCTCAAGATGCTGTTGCTCGTGGATCTCAAAATAATATTGTGACTTATCGACTACATTGTGAATTATGTGATTTTTCGGAGCCCTGTACACTTAAAGAATACTTTGTTCATTTGGGAGTTCATTTGAGAAACAAGGAAACTGTGAAGTGTCCTTTTCAGCCATGTCTATTCGATTCTAATGTGTATTCCACCTTCAAAGCTCATAAAAGTAGATATCACTGTTCTTCCGAATTGAAAGATTTAAGGGCCGAGTTAATTTATGATTGTGATCCACCAGCTGCAACCAGTGGGGAATATAACGTTTTGTTGCCAATAGACATTGATGTCTCACAAGATGATATCTCACAAGATGATGAATTTGAAGATGTTAATGGAGAGTCAATTAAGCATAGACTTGCATTTTTATTCTTACGTATGCAAACAATCTTGCATGTCTCAAAGTCAGCTACACAAGAAATAGTTGATGAACTACATGAAATTGGTACTCTAGCTGGAGAGTGCACCAAGAGATGTATTGAAAATGTATTAAGGCAGCACAACTGTAACACTGAAGGCCCCATCTTAGCATTGATAACAGAGACTATACAGGAAACAAATCCTCTTGGTTTTCTTTCAAGGAGTGGCCCTTTTGGCACTGACCACAAAAGGTCAGCTTTTTTCAGAGATAAGTTCCTGTCATTGAGCCAGTAGAATATGTCCTAGATGCAGACCAGAAAAAAACGTTTGTATATGTGCCCATATTGACTGTAATAACTGAGTTGCTAAGCAGGAATGATATCCTTGACAAAGTGTTAGTTGAAGAATCTTGTGCAAAGTCGCAGTCTGGTGAATTTAAGTTTAAGAATACTTTTCCGTGGCCTTGAGATGAGGAATCATCAACAGTTCCACAGTCTAACACCTGATAGAGAACAACTATTTATATCTGATGCATTTGAGTCCATCAAAGTGGATACTGTGGTTCAGAAAATACCTCAGATTCCACAGTTCACTGGCTACTACACTGTGATGTTGGCAATGCAAGTTGATAGACATACCTGTAACCTGTTTATTTACTTTTTTATTTATTTATCTATTTATCTATCACACTTTCAAAATATGAAGTTATCTATCACACAATCAAACTATCTATCTATCTATCTCGTAAAAAGTGGGAACTAATATTCCTAAAAGACACTTGATGGAACTGTCGTTTGGGATATAGTTTCCGCCTGTGAGACATTGTTGACCCACATATTACCTAAACCAGTGTACACCTGCTCGCTAGAAGGATCGTTCAGAAGGATTGGTTGCATAGCAAAGCATTTAGGAATAAGTTTAAGGAAGTTTAATAAAAACAATCTGGTTCTCTGTCTTTAGATCAGGAGAGATCCATGACGCTTTGTATGTGGGCTTGTGTGGGAATATAGTTCCTCCGATGATCAGTTCGTTGAAAGAGCAGAAGTCCGCAAAGAGGCAGACATCGACTCTGACCACCACCTGCTGATAGGAGAGTTCAGACTGAAACTAGCTGCAAGGACAGGGGAAGGAAGTAGGACCCAGAGAAAATTCAACACCGTACGTGGAATAGCTTCCAGGCTGTAGGTTTTGTAAGTAGCAAAGCACTACAAATGTTTTACTTCAATTATATCAATGTTCTTTGACAACTATGTAGACGAATTTAGCAAATGAGCTGCCAAGTGGAGGACGCACGCATTTCAACCAGTTCTCACACTCATGCCGCACCTCTATTTTTCACGGCGAGAAATAACAATTGTTTTACGGGACTTTTATTTTTGAAATTCCTTGAAAGAAAGCTACCGGACATGAGTTTAGTGGCATCTTTCTGCACGCGCGTTAACTTGAGTCTGCAATCGAAGCGGCAGGCGAGCGCTGATGGAAGAACCTGGCTGTGTTCGGAATGGTATACTAGCATACTGCATACTAGCATACTCAATGAGTATATACTGCATACTAGCATACTCAATGAGTATATACTGCATACTGCATACTAGCATATTCAATGAGTATATACTGCATACTAGCATACTCAATGAGTATATACTGCATACTGCCTACTAAATTCATAATAACTATGCGAAAACCAGCCGACCGTTTACACAGTACTTTCTGCCTCCCAGAATGCATTTCGCCGGGAGCGGCGAATTTAAACCTCCATTTTAAACCTCCATTAGCTAAAAGCTGAAATGTTGGCTTTTCAAGTGTTAACATGTCATTTTATGAAGTTTTAATAACGTGCAGTTTTGGGTCGCTCCACCGCCAAAGAATCTCACTCCAAACCTTTGGTGAAACTTGGCAGCCCTGAATGCCAATGATTTAGTTTGATACACAGAATTAATATGACTAGAATGAATCAGTCACCATGACCCAATGGTAAATGCTAAGTGGGATCCTTGGGGTGACCCTATCCCTAACCCTTACTTTAAACATAACCTTAACTCCTACCCTATCCCTAACCCTTACTTTAAACATAACCTTAACCCTTACCTTAACTGTTTTAAATATCAACTTCAATGGGGTGGAGTTGGGTAGTCCCAAGCATCCCACTTAACATTGACCAAGACCAAATGTGTTTGGTTTCCCCTAGTAGTGGAGGTTAGAGGAGCTGACAAACAGCATCATCCGCTTATGACGGTCGCTCACTACATCACTAACACTGCCATCTACAGGATGTCCAGGGAAGTGATACAGGGCTGGTTTCCCGGACACAGATTAAGGCTAATCCTAGGCATAATCTGTGTCTGGGAAACCACACCTCAGCTACTACAACAAACCATGGTAACTTCCTCTTCCTGTGTGAGGTACTGGCATCCTGCCATGGCCTGGACTGACACTGGACACTGGCCGCCTGCCACAACACACACACCTCTACTAAATGTGTACCTGAAAGGTACTACTGTCAGTTGTGTTTGACGTGTTGTTGTTGTGGCAGGCGGCCAGTGTCCAGTGTCAGTCCAGGCCATGGCAGGATGCCAGTACCTCACACAGGAAGAGGAAGTTAGCAGCGGTAAGTGTTTTGAATTGTAAGGCTGTGTTCGGAATAGCGTACTAGCATACTGCATACTAGCATACTCAATGAGTATATACTGCATCAGGGGTCGGCAACCTATGGCACGCGTGCCAGCAGTGGCACGCGACAGCTTAAACAGTGGCACGCGACAGCTAATCAATAAGTGCGAGAATGTTTTTTTTTTATTTGTTTTTTTTATGTTGGCCGCGTTCGTAAATTCGCGCACACTGGGTTCAATGTCACAATGGGACCAAGTAGGATCAGGCCCGTGAATGAGTTCTCTCTTGCCCGCGGGATGATATTTAATTACTATTAAAACCGGCCCGCAGTATTATGTGCCCGCAGCACCATAATACAAGTCCCAAGATGCATTGGCGCGTACCGAGTGCCCGCGAGCGAGCGCGACCCCGCGTCTTCTCTTCACTTCAGTACTCGTCATGAGCAGCAGCAGCACAGTCACAGTGGAGGCCGAAACATCGCCGTCAATTCCCAAGTGTTCCCGAGTACAGTTTGCTGACAAACTCGGCATACTTGCTGCCAAATTCAGGCGGAGATTTTCCGACTTTGAAGCCCAAAAAAGCAGGCTTCAACTGCTCAGCAATCCATTTGCAGTTGACGTGGAAAGTGCACCAGCAAATCTCCAAATGGCGCTGATTGAGCTCCAGTGTAATGACACATTGAAGGCAAAATATGAGTCCGTGGCGCTGCTGAGTTTGCTCGTTTCATCCCCGACACAATGCCTGAGCTGCGTACCCAAGTTGCTCGCACGCCGCCTATGTTTGGCAGCACATACGTGTGTGAACAACTGTTTTCGTTGATGAAACTAAACAAAACATCACATAGGAGTCGTCTTAGTGATGAACATCTGAACTCAATCCTGAGGATTTCCTCAGCTCAGAGCCTGACCCCAAACATTAATGAACTTGTACTCAAGATGAGACACCAAGTATCGGGCTCAGCCTCAGACAAGTGAGCAGAAAGGACTTGGACTTGATATTTCTTTGAAGGGATTTTTTTTTTTTTTCTCCAGTTGAATAGACCCAGGGACATGTTGCCTAAGAAATTAATGCAACTGTTTTGCACTTTTGCAAGTTTGCACTAACTTTTCTAATTGTATTATAGAAGACAGTCATTGGTGAGGATCGGAGCAGCACACTGATTTGTTTTTAATGCATGCTGTTTCATTTATCTTGCCATTGAGCTTTGAATGAAAATTACATTTAGCTGTTTACCTGTTAAAAAAAATAAAAAATAAAACGTTTTGAATTTATTACTGAAAGAGCCTTGAGAAAATATTGCAACTGATTTTATTTATGTTTTACTTAATTTAATGTAATGATTAATGTTAAGTGCAATATAGGCTGTGTTATTGGTATTGGTTCAATATGTGCAATAATTGCGAGTTTTAATAAACATTGAACCAGCCCGGCCCTCCACTTGTACCATTTTTAAATGTTGGCCCCCTGTGTATTTGACTTTGACATGACTGGACTAGAGGCAGTCTCGGGGACGCTCCGGCGCTCTCAGGGCGAATTTACGAATGCAGCCCTAGTATCTCATCCACTCCACGAGAGCCGTATTCTGGCGCCAATTTTCAAAGTAAAATTCTGAATTCGATTCGATACTTGTATCAATATAACTCAAGTCGTTCAAGGATGAAGCAGACAAGGCCGAATCAATAAGACGTGCTGTGTCAAGGTATGGGAAGCAGGCCAGCACCTTTAAAGCATTTGCCACTGCTAAAAATCACGCAACTGAAGCAAGCTTTCGCATTGCTCATTGCATTGCGAAACGTGGAAAGCCATTCACTGATGGAGAATATATTAAGGAGGCTTTCCTCTGTAGCTTAGATGTTTTGTTTGAAGGCTTATCAAACAAAGACACAATAAAATCAAGAATAAAAGACATCCCAGTGTCAGACAGAAGTGTGGAACGAAGAATAGGAGAAATGGCAGAAAACGTGAAAGCGCAGCAGACCGCTGGTTTGAAAGATGCGACGGTGTTTAGCCTCGCACTTGATGAGAGCGTAGATGTGAATGACATGCCACGTCTGGCTGTCATAGCAAGATACTGTGATTCTGCTGTAAGGGAGGAGCTCTGCTGCCTAAAACCAATGCCAGAAACAACAAAAGGTGAGGACATCGCTAAAGTTCTTATCGAGCATTTTGTGGAGCGAGGGATTGACATTAGCAGGATTTTTGCAGTGACAACAGATGGTGCCCCTGCCATGGTCGGGAAACAGAGGGGAGCGGTTGCATTAATTGTGTGCAACTTAAAGTGACCAAGTACCACCCCCAGATAATGGAGTTGAGCAAAGGAAAACAGGGCCAGGGATCACGACATTGATTGTTAGGACTGTTTACATGGCTTTGCATACATAGCTCTTTGCAACCCAAAAAATATATATGTTTGTTGTGGTTGGAATAAAAGAATAAAATGTAAGTAACAACCAAATAATTATATAAATATAAATTATAATTCATACAAGTAAGACCCTTGTATAATCACCCTCCAGTTAGGCCTACTTATTAAAATGATAACCATAGGGAGCGCAGTTAGCAACTTTGGTAGAAATTGAGCGCTCCAATTTGCTTAAAGTTGTGCTACGCATCACAAAGTTTAGTTGTCTTAGATGTTATGTTGGTAATTTTGTTCAAGTTTCAGTTAGTTACATTTTTAGGTTTATTTAGCATACATGGCTTTGCATACATAGCTCTTTGCTGAAAATTGTTGTTCATGTTGTGGAATAAAATTGCAGATCTGTTGGTCTGTTTGGTTTGGTTTGATGTCGAGTCATAATTAATGTTGATATTGTGGTTGGCACACTGACTAACAAGAAAATTTAAAAATGGCACTTCATATCAAAAAGGTTGCCTACCCCTGTACTGCATACTACCTACTAAATTCACAAATTCACGGATTAGTATCCGAAAACCAGCCGACCATTATGCATACTGCATACTGCCTCCCAGAATGCCTCCCAGAATGCATTTCGCCAGGAGCGGCGAATTTAAACCTCCATTTTAAACCTCCATTAGCTAAAAGATGTAATTTTGGCTTTACAAGTGTTAACATGTCATTTTATGAAGTTTTAATATGTTTTCAGGCGAGAAAGTAAGTAACCACATATATTCCCAAAATGTGTCCAGTTTACCAAAATAACCCGTTTATATATCTGATCTGACGATTTTTTGCGTCTTCTGTTCGCTAGCTGCGTTCGTAAATTCGCCCTCATGGAATGCCTCTTGTCCAATCAAATTACCTGGTCCCTTTATGACGTTGCACCCAGTGTGCGCTCCGGTGCTCTCAGAGCGATTTTACGAACGCACCCTGCGTTGCTTACCTTCACTTACGGAGTTCGACAGAATTATCGTAACATAATTACAACAATTTGTAAAATGATTTGGGGGGCCAATATCTTTAGCTAGCTCAAGTAACTAGTTTACTATATTGTTGTCTTAGCAGTTGGTAAAAGAACATGATTCAGTGTTTCCCCAGGGGGTAAGACCCTGCGACATACCAGCGTCATGTCCAGGGGGTGTACTAACTTGTACATTAAGCCGCCTCACGCTACGGAAACAGGAGATAGGCTCCTTCCCTATGGGCCATTAGGCTCGAGAACCATCGGTTCTCAAGGCTACTTACTTATGTGGTCTTGACTACCTGTCCACTTTCTCACCTGGTTCTTGCTGTCTCTCTCTCTGGTGTGCCGACACCATCCTGCTCTCTCTCCTTCTCTCCCTCTCTATCCTCCTCTCTCCCTTTTGCTGTCAACCAAAAGGCAAACATAACAACCAGAGTATTTATAATCTAATAAGAGGTATAAATTGATCGATATCAATTTATAACATCATTATAATTGAATTTTGGATTGCTGTGGGCAATGCAGTCAGATAATGTCATTTTGACATTACTCTCTCACCTGGAAAAAAAAACATGTCCAACTATACTATACAAAACAGACATTTCAAATGCTTCAATCCACTGTCCATGTACTGTAAATATGCCATTATGGTATTACCAATGAAGCCCAATTCTAGCAGAATAAGAAAGATTGTATATCTACTTTAACTTAAGTAAAATAATAAAGTGTATCCAGTTAGCTCTTTAGCTGGCATGTGTGCAGCAGACTAGCTCATCTCATCACCTCTGAGCTAGCTAGCTTGCTAGTTCTTTACAATGGAATTATAGTCATTGTCAAGTGTCAGTCAGACACTTTCTAGTCACAATAATAACGACCAATTTTAACCAACTTTCTCTGTCAGAACACTCAGCACTCAGTGGCCGCTACCCACACGTTTAGCTGTGTTACTCATTCCATGAACGTATGATCCTTACAAGTTGTACCTCATTGTAAAGGTGACCAATCAGGCTTTCCAACGATATAAAATACAATACCAATTGGTATTATTAAAGGGGAGGAATAATCAACCAAAAAAGCATTTCAGATTTTTTTTTTAGGGGTTTATATATAGTTAATCTCTTAATCTCTCTCTTTCTCTTTGTGTGTCTTTAGCAGCCCTCTTCAGGAGGAGGGTGTCAGCTGTCAGGGCTGTGTACCCCCTTCAAGACCTCCTTTTCTTATTTCCCAGTTGGATTTAATCATGGACATTACCAGTGTGCTTCATTGACACCACTTGAATAGAACATACTCCTACATTTACAGCTGAATACCACCAGAGGGTGCTACTGCTAGTGCTGATCATTCATCGGTCAATGCATTGAGGGTGAAATCTCAATCCAACTTTAAAATGTGTACTGACTGACCCCACTTCTAAACATATTTTTGATACTATTGAGGCTCTTTAAACATTAAGCACTCTATCTATCTATGAATCTATCCATCTCCCCTCTAACTACCAAAATAAGGCTTGCCCACGAAGGTCCTTTCTTCAGGACCTTCCTTTAGTAAGTAATATCTAATATCCTTCAGATGCAACCTTTTAGGTGATTCTCAAAGTTATAGTAGTTAATATATATATATAGTTATAATAAGTATAGTTATTCTGTCATGACTCATGACTGAAGTCAGTGTGATAATGACGTCAGCTGTCTGTCTCGTTAACACCTGCACGTTGCTGATTCAAGACTGAGGACTGTTTCATAACATTTCAAAAATCTTATTTGAACGTACTGTTTCATGAATAATAATAATAATCTTATTTGAACGTGCACAAACCCTCATGGACAACCGTGTCTGAATAGAGGCTGGTAAAGATTATATTATTATATTATATTCTGCAAGCTGCAACTGTCGTGCAACAATGTTGATAAGACAGATGTACCATGGTGGCTAACTAGCTAGCTAGCTATGAAGTCAATGTCAATGCTGGGTTAGTGTTAGTTAACCTAGGTTAGGTTGGTTAGGGTTAGTTAACCTAGGTTAGGTTGGTTAGGGTTAGTTAACCTAGGTTAGGTTGGTTAGGGTTAGTTAACCTAGGTTAGGTTGGTTAGGGTTAGTTAACCTAGGTTAGGTTGGTTAGGGTTAGTTAACCTAGGTTAGTTAACCTAGGTTAGTTAGGGTTACGGTTATAAGGTTACTCGCTGAAGTGTGAGAACAGCGACTTAAAAACCACTGCCAACTAGGGATGGACGGTTTCCAATTATTGAAACCGAAAAACCGCCAAAGACTAAAACCGGGGTTTTCCGGTTAACCGAAAAATAAATAATAATTTTAAAAAACGGATAAAAAAAAAAAAAAGGACCGCCAATTTCAAATAATTGAGCCCTACTGCTACAATACACTCATGTCGAACACCATTAAAACACCGTAAGCACAGTCGCAACACATTTAGGCTACTTAGTTTCACAAATATAAGTGGAAAGGCAGACTTTTGTAAGCTACACCATACATGAAAACACATGAACACTTAACACACCAGCTCCGCTGATCCAGGGTGCACGCCTGCACGGAAGATCATCTCTTGGAACAGCGTCTTCATTGAATGAACTGCTTTCTCAATATCTTGGTTCTTAGACAAAGTTTCAGCTGCTGCTCAATGTATTTAAATATTTGAATACTGCTCAATAATCACTGAAATATTAGACTTAGAATTATGCAGTGAACATACTTAAAGCTTTTCATAAAAACCACATGCCGCGAGACTGACTCGTCCTGAACTGTCGTAAGTCAATCAACAAAGAATGCCCCATCAAAATAAAAGTGCCCATGGTAGAGCTGTCAAAATAGAGCTTTCAAAATAAATGTACTAATACAGATAGAGATAAATACAGAACTACCTTTGCGTCACTAAGTGACCGCGTATCTTCTGAGACATGCGTTCTGTCATCACTTTCAGTAGCGCCTTCACACACAGTGGCGCTGTGCACAAACACTCTTGATCCGTATAGCTCTTGTTTTATTATATTGTGGTTTAGTAAATACTGCACTTGGAGTTACATTCAATGCATGATTTGTGCTATAGAACATAAATAAAGTTTGATTGATTGATTGATATCAAATCAAATCACATTTTATTTCTATAGCGCATTTCTCACAAAAGTGACCCAATGCGCTTTACAGAGAGCAGCGAAAATGATCTTATTAACACTAGAACAGCCGTGAGGTGTTAAACAGCACCAGTGAGTACAAAAAAAATTCTACCTTTGCACTCGATCACATTTCAGGACCCTCCTTTCATGACTTTTCCTAGATATGTGCGTTCTACCACCCAGCATTTTTACATTTTCAAAATCGAGTTAGTATAAAGCGTTTTAGCAGTATTTCTGTGTGTGTCTGTGTATTTGTGGCTGCCATCTTTTTCTCCAAGCCTGCAATTCTCTTTTATATCAGCAGAGGTAGCAAGGGGGCACACACTGTGCTCAAATTCAGGCTTCAGTGCTGAATGAGACACAGTGCATAAGACTGATATTTGTGTTTATATATAGGCTACAATAACAATCAAAATAAGATATGTATATGTGCAGACAGTTATGAAAATGATCAACTGTACAGTATGTCTCCCAATCAATGTTCGTTCAGACAATACAACCAAAGGCGTAAAAATACTGATGTTCTCATAATGTAATTATAGATATAGCTAAATTAGACTGTAGACTGCTATGGAGGTATATTGAAACCAATATATAGATTATATATATAGATTATATATACAACCTGATTGGATTAAATAAGATTCTGTTGTGATTGTGTTGACATTGTTGTGATTGCAAAATAAATCTTGGTTATGTAATGTGTAAAGAACATGATGACACGAATGCCTATTATGATGATATGCAAAAGGGACAATCTGTCTATGAATCTTGAACAATCACCGGTTGAATATGCTAATATATCATATTTGGATAGTTGATTTTGGCACCATTGTATAGTAGCCAATTGCAGAGAGTATACATTATTTTGTTTGTTTACTGCACATTATAAATGAAATGATGTGTATTAATTATTCTTGTTTGTTTGAATCCTCACTGTGTTCTTGTGTCTGCTGATGTTAGGGCCGGCGTGAAGTTCACGACAAATAAACAGACTTTGTGAAGCTCATAACTATGATAACACAATATTGCAATATTTATTACTATTCTTTTTTAATAATGATAATCAACTTTCATTCATTAGTAAAGCTCCCGCAGTCTCAATCAATCTCCTCTCCATATACTGTATAGCATTTAATCTGTTCCATAGTTCGTTCTCAGCTGACTCAAGCTTCATATCAGATTGCTCTAATAATTTCCCCACTTCTCTGCTTACTTTATGCATTTTAGAGAAACATGCAGAGCATGTATTTGACAAAGAAACGTGTAGGCTAAGAACTAGTTTCTAAAGTGAGTTACAATCACTTGATGGTTGATACACGGGGGAGGGTAATCTTATTGATCGTTTCCCATTAGCAAACAATAGCTGCCAATTCATGAGCGAGCCAAGCGGGTTTCAAAGCTGCCAAGCGGGTTTCAAAGCTGCCAAGCAGGTTTCAACGCTTACAAGCTTACAGCAGTCGATTGTCTGCTGATGTTACGGGCACGGCCGGCGTGAAGTTCACGACAAATAAACAGACGTTATCACTGTGAAGCTCATAACTATGATAACACAATATTGCAATATTTATTACTATTATTTTTGTATAATAATAATCAACCATCATTCGTTAGTAATGAAAACTCCCGCAGTTCCGATCAATCTCCTCTCCACTTTACACATTACATAACCAAGATCTCTTTTGACATCACAACAATGTCAACACAATCACAACAGAATCTTATTTTATCCAACCAGGTTTTATATTTTGATTATGACATCATGTCTTTCAACATTGTCACACTTTTCATTACACACATTAGCGGCATCAAAAATGATGGGCTGGGCGTGCGAGGGAGCGTGCTTATTCTGGCAGATTGTGAAATATTAAAACCAATAACATTCTGAATGATTTATCATTCTGTACTCTTTCTCTCCTTTCTTTCATGTATTTTCTTTTCTTTTTCTCAATTAGTAGTCTCCTAATCTCGCTACAGTTTGAGCGAGACTGTAACTGTCATTGTTTGAATGAATGAATGAATGGTCTTTATTTGTCATTGATATAGTACAGGTACCAAACAACGAAATTTGGGAGGGGGGGCTCCCCTGGTGCTAGGAAACTAGGTGCTAGGAACTGGTGCTATAACTGTGTTCATGTTATAATGTTTAGTGAACGAACAATTGTTGGGTGTTTGCCACAAATCGGAATTATCTTGCCGTGAAATGTGTACATCAAATAACATGATGTCGGCGATCTACTAGAACTGCGGGACGACTGCAATGTAGGCTACCATATCATACCGTTTTATATTGAAAAATATGATGGTAAATAAATACATGTGGGACCGATGTATGATGGCAGAGGTGTGGTGTGTATCAGTCAGTCTTGTTCCAGCGATAAGGCATGCGCTCTGCGCTGCGGGCAGTGGGGCTCTCCGATCAATGAACAAAGAAATCCTCACTGTGTTCATGTGTCTGCTGATGTTAGGGCCGGCGTGAAGTTCACGACAAATAAACAGACTTTGTGAAGCTCATAACTATGATAACACAATATTGCAATATTTATTACTATTCTTTTTTAATAATGATAATCAACTTTCATTCATTAGTAAAGCTCCCGCAGTCTCAATCAATCTCCTCTCCATATACTGTATAGCATTTAATCTGTTCCATAGTTCGTTCTCAGCTGACTCAAGCTTCGTATCAGATTGCTCTAATAATTTCCCCACTTCTCTGCTTATAGGAACTTTATGCATTTTAGAGAAACATGCAGAGCATGTATTTGACAAAGAAACGTGTAGGCTAAGAACTAGTTTCTAAAGTGAGTTACAATCACTTGATGGTTGATACACGGGGGAGGGTAATCTTATTGATCGTTTCCCATTAGCAAACAATAGCTGCCAATTCATGAGCGAGCCAAGCGGGTTTCAAAGCTGCCAAGCGGGTTTCAAAGCTGCCAAGCAGGTTTCAACGCTTACAAGCTTACAGCAGTCGATTGTCTGCTGATGTTACGGGCACGGCCGGCGTGAAGTTCACGACAAATAAACAGACGTTATCACTGTGAAGCTCATAACACAATATTGCAATATTTATTACTATTATTTTTGTATAATAATAATCAACCATCATTCGTTAGTAATGAAAACTCCCGCAGTTCCGATCAATCTCCTCTCCACTTTACACATTACATAACCAAGATCTCTTTTGACATCACAACAATGTCAACACAATCACAACAGAATCTTATTTTATCCAACCAGGTTTTATATTTTGATTATGACATCATGTCTTTCAACATTGTCACACTTTTCATTACACACATTAGCGGCATCAAAAATGATGGGCTGGGCGTGCGAGGGAGCGTGCTTATTCTGGCAGATTGTGAAATATTAAAACCAATAACATTCTGAATGATTTATCATTCTGTACTCTTTCTCTCCTTTCTTTTATGTATTTTCTTTTCTTTTTCTCAATTAGTAGTCTCCTATTCTCGCTACAGTTTGAGCGAGACTGTAACTGTCATTGTTTGAATGAATGAATGGTCTTTATTTGTCATTGATATAGTACAGGTACCAAACAACGAAATTTGGGAGGGGGGGCTCCCCTGGTGCTAGGAAACTAGGTGCTAGGAACTGGTGCTATAACTGTGTTCATGTTATAATGTTTAGTGAACGAACAATTGTTGGGTGTTTGCCACAAATCGGAATTCTCTTGCCGTGAAATGTGTACATCAAATAACATGATGTCGGCGATCTACTAGAACTGCGGGACGACTGCAATGTAGGCTACCATATCATACCGTTTTATATTGAAAAATATGATGGTAAATAAATACATGTGGGACCGATGTATGATGGCAGAGGTGTGGTGTGTATCAGTCAGTCTTGTTCCAGCGATAAGGCATGCGCTCTGCGCTGCGGGCAGTGGGGCTCTCCGATCAATGAACAAAGAAATCCTCACTGTGTTCATGTGTCTGCTGATGTTAGGGACGGCGTGAAGTTCACGACAAATAAACAGACTTTGTGAAGCTCATAACTATGATAACACAATATTGCAATATTTATTACTATTCTTTTTTAATAATGATAATCCACTTTCATTCATTAGTAAAGCTCCCGCAGTCTCAATCAATCTCCTCTCCATATATAGCATTTAATCTGTTCCATAGTTCGTTCTCAGCTGACTCAAGCTTCATATCAGATTGCTCTAATAATTTCCCCACTTCTCTGCTTATAGGAACTTTATGCATTTTAGAGAAACATGCAGAGCATGTATTTGACAAAGAAACGTGTAGGCTAAGAACTAGTTTCTAAAGTGAGTTACAATCACTTGATGGTTGATACACGGGGGAGGGTAATCTTATTGATCGTTTCCCATTAGCAAACAATAGCTGCCAATTCATGAGCGAGCCAAGCGGGTTTCAAAGCTGCCAAGCGGGTTTCAAAGCTGCCAAGCAGGTTTCAACGCTTACAAGCTTTCAGCAGTCGATTGTCTGCTGATGTTACGGGCACGGCCGGCGTGAAGTTCACGACAAATAAACAGACGTTATCACTGTGAAGCTCATAACTATGATAACACAATATTGCAATATTTATTACTATTATTTTTGTATAATAATAATCAACCATCATTCGTTAGTAATGAAAACTCCCGCAGTTCCGATCAATCTCCTCTCCACTTTACACATTACATAACCAAGATCTCTTTTGACATCACAACAATGTCAACACAATCACAACAGAATCTTATTTTATCCAACCAGGTTTTATATTTTGATTATGACATCATGTCTTTCAACATTGTCACACTTTTCATTACACACATTAGCGGCATCAAAAATGATGGGCTGGGCGTGCGAGGGAGCGTGCTTATTCTGGCAGATTGTGAAATATTAAAACCAATAACATTCTGAATGATTTATCATTCTGTACTCTTTCTCTCCTTTCTTTCATGTATTTTCTTTTCTTTTTCTCAATTAGTAGTCTCCTAATCTCGCTACAGTTTGAGCGAGACTGTAACTGTCATTGTTTGAATGAATGAATGAATGGTCTTTATTTGTCATTGATATAGTACAGGTACCAAACAACGAAATTTGGGAGGAGGGGCTCCCCTGGTGCTAGGAAACTAGGTGCTAGGAACTGGTGCTATAACTGTGTTCATGTTATAATGTTTAGTGAACGAACAATTGTTGGGTGTTTGCCACAAATCGGAATTCTCTTGCCGTGAAATGTGTACATCAAATAACATGATGTCGGCGATCTACTAGAACTGCGGGACGACTGCAATGTAGGCTACCATATCATACCGTTTTATATTGAAAAATATGATGGTAAATAAATACATGTGGGACCGATGTATGATGGCAGAGGTGTGGTGTGTATCAGTCAGTCTTGTTCCAGCGATAAGGCATGCGCTCTGCGCTGCGGGCAGTGGGGCTCTCCGATCAATGAACAAAGAAATCGGGTTTCCCCCGTGGTGTGTTGCGTGTTCACGCTTCTTGCGTGACATCGCCCTCCAGCGATCTTTGTGCGTCAGTACACTCTTCTCTATGTTAAACTATCATAGTGCTGAAGAACACCTCATCGCGATTGAATAAGGTCGCGATCCGCAGCGCTCCCAGTGTTAAATGTAAGCGAGTAATTGTAAAAAACCTTTCCTATCTACCAATAACTGAAGGCAACTATCTTTCCCATAGAGTGATTCGTTACCCTTAAATATAATCCCAATTAGATATTAATCCTCAGTTATTCTTCACAACTGACCAAACCTCTCACTCATTGCGCGGCAGATTCAGACTGTATCATTGTTATTTTCACACACGACAAACATGTGACATGTTCCAGTTTTATTCTTATTCTATTTTATTCTTCTAAAAAAAAAAAAAAAAAAAAACGGTTTCAGACGGTTTTGATAAAAAAACGTTTCTATTTTTATAAACCCCGGTTTTCGGTATAACCGAAAAACCGTCCATCCCTACTGCCAACACGTGTCTTTATTTGACTTCTCTCTCGTGAATCGACTTGGCTGAACTGTTATTCAAGTAGTGAGTAAGGGCCAATCCCAATTCACCCCTAGCCCTTCGTTTTCACCCCTTTGGCTCGATTTGCGCGTTCACGTTTAGGGCGAGGGCTGTCCCAATTCATATTTCATCGAGGGCTAGGGGTAAGGGGGAGGGCTAACTATTACTTCGTTTCGAGCGATTCCAGGACCACACTAGCTTCGAAGGGCTAGGTGTACGCTACCCCTTGATACCAGGATGCATTGTGAATCATCTACAGAAATCTTATGTCGCTCTATTCAATGCGGAAATGTCATTTTAATTCTCTGTAATTACTTATTAATAAAGATTTGAAAAATTATGATAACCATCTTATTGTCTTAGTTTAATGTCATTACAATGCATTATAGACCTTTTATTTATAACACGCATAACCCAAAAATCGCTTTTATGTCGGTGCTGTGTCTAACGTTACAGTAACGCAACGCTGCATGACAGTCGAGCATTTCAGAGATGTACAGTCATAAATAAATTATTACCTGTGGCGTTTGACAGCGGATGATGGTACACATATGTAAAGTTATCTATCAAACGTTCAGCTGACTTGTACATGATGCGCATTTTGACCTATTTCCACCCGCAATCTAATCCGAGCAGTTGTTATTATGTAATATTATTAATGGGTTGTATCATTCATTTCAATGCATTATATACCTTTTCTTTATAACAAGCACAACAACAACAAAACGTTATCATGCCGATGTGCTGTGTGTCTAACGTTACAAGCTGATTTGTACATGACAGCCGCGCATTGACATATTTCCATGTCTGATGTCTAATGTCTGATGTACTAATGTCATTTCAATGCATTATAGACCTTTTCTTTATAACAAGCACAACAACAACAAAACGTTATTATGCCGATGTGCTGTGTGCTGTGTGTCTAACGTTACAAGCTGATTTGTGCATGACAGCCGCGCATTGACATATTTCCATGTCTAATGGCATATGACACGCGAAATGTAACTACAGTTAAGGATACGCGTAAAGGATGATGATATATCACCGTTCGACTCTACTGAGAAATGTTTCCGCTTATTTGTCATCTCTCCTTCACGGGCAAATGTGGCCGCGTCCCCAAGAGATCCTCTTTCTACGTTTTTGACCACCACTATGATGGATTGATTTTTGGATTCTAGACGACGAATTGTTCTGAGAAAGGCGCTTGGTAACGTGATTTTTGGACAACGCTTTATGACTACTGATGGACTGGTTGTTTTGGTTGGAGTCATTCATTGTCATTAAATTCATTGTCATTATTGCGATGTCCACAAAAAAGACATCGCTGACGGAAGAGACTAAAAAAGGAACGTCTAAACACTACAGTGCAGTGTTTCCTCTACATGCATTTCATCGTGGCGGGCCGCCACGATGGAATTTCCTCCGCCACCATTCAGATTTCTCCAAAAAAAAAAAAAAAATTTGGGCCGCTTTTCAGACCTTGCTGTATCTTTTCAGACCTTGCTGCTCCATAGGAATGGAGGATCGACTCCATTCAAAAAGTTTTCGATTCCATGGCTTGTCCTCTTTCCGGACACGTTGGAATTTTTACCGTAACCCCCGGAGAACCAAAGTTATTAAGCCGCAAAGGGTGCCTCATTTACCGCTGCTGGAGGAAAGTACCGCTTACCGCTGACTGCGGGGAGAGGAACTATTTCTACCCGGGAATTCGCTCCTTGCTGTGTCCACGGTGATAGGAATGGGGATCGACTCCATTCAAAAAGTTTTCGATTCCATGGCTTGTCCTCTTTCCGGACACGTTGGAATTTTTACCGTAACCCCCTGAGAACCAAAGTTATTAAGCCGCAAAGGGTGCCTCATTTACCGCTGCTGGAGGAAAGTACCGCTTACCGCTGACAGCGGGGAGAGGAACTATTTCTACCCGGGAATTCGCTCCTTGCTGTGTCCACGGTGATAGGAATGGAGGATCGACTCCATTCAAAAAGTTTTCGATTCCATGGCTTGTCCTCACTTACTTTACTCATGTACTTATTATTGTGATTATGTACCTTGCTGCAATGCTAATGTTGAAAACATTAGGACACAGGAATTGCACACTACCTGAACACTTTCATTTTCATCTTGTTGAACTTTGCACAGCATGTTACACTATTGATTGCACTTTAATTCTGCTGTAGTGCGACTACCATCACTTATCACTTTATTCCTTATCATTACTTAATTTACTTATTTACTTGTGATTATTGTGATGATGGTATTGTTGTGATTATGTACCTTGCTGCAAAGCTAATGTTGAAGAACCACAGCCAAAGATTTGTATTATTGTGTACTGTAAAATAAATTCTGATTCTGATTCAAGATTTTTTTGTATCATTAAAATAATAATAGTTACAACAACCAAGCCTCCATAATGATAATGAAAAGAAGGGGAGACGATTTTTTTATTGACAACGGAATTACATGCTGGAAAAACATGCAGACACAGACAATAAGAGACACACGGGAGAAGTACAGGAAAACATTTTATTTTTTTGGGCCATCCTCGAGTTTTGGCTGAAATTACGTCGTTGTTTTGAGCGCGCGTGCACGCGCTACCCGCCACCATTGTAAAAATTCCTGGAGGAAACACTGCAGTGTGTTGATAACAAACGAAAATAGATGCTTATAGCACACGCAACAGAAATAAACACAGCTGAAGAAGGCATTGCGAGATGTGAGAATTCGCCGGCAACACAACGCGTCAACCGTACCGCGTGATGACGTAGGCGCCGTGAAGGGCTGTCCCAATTCATAGGGCTTAGATTTCAAGGGGTAGGGCTTGTGACGTGTTCGAAGGCCTTGCCTTCGAATCGAGTGACACTCGAAAACGAGCCATAGGGGTAGAAAAGGGAATTGGGATTGGCCCTAAGTTGCTTTGCATCCATAGAAGACACTATTGGCCAACAAAATGGATAGATAACTTTCTTCTCTAAATTGCTTTGCAGATTCAAGTTGACTTGGTTGGACTTAAAAAATAATACCTTAAAAAAGAAAAGAAAAGAACAGGTCGTGAGTAACTAGCAGCCTAAGAAACATGGGTTTAATTTGATTGTCACTATAACATTTTGAAATGTTGTTAGGTTTGTACTAAAGTATCTGTTCTCATCTCTCCTTGGTCTGACAGTTGACAGGCAGGATGACCCAAGACCAGAAGGTCTCGAAGCTGAAGAAGGAGGTGCGCTCCCTGCTCATATCAAGCAAGCTAGGCCTGTCCCTGGACCAACTGAAACAGGACTACATCAACATGATGGGCCAGCCTCTGCCTCTGAAGGCCCTGGGCTTCAGCAATGTGCTGGACATGATGATGGCGATGCCTGACGTGGTGAACGTGAGGTATTTGAGAGACGGCAGCTTGGTGTTGAAAGGTAAGCCCAGTCTTATACTTTGACCTGCACAGAGCACATGTATGAAATGAAAAACAATGACTTCATTCCATCCAATCCCTTTGCTTCTCTTTTTCCTCCCATCCCTTGGTCCCTCTGCAGCGGTTGTGGACGACAGCACCAGAGGCATGGGGGAGCTGGTGGCCAGGCAGCGCAACCTCAAGATGACGCCCTCAACAGACACACCAGGGAGGACGGGACAGATAGAGCCACCTCCACCACAGCAGAACCCCTCAACAGACACAGCTGTGAGGCCGGTAGGAGACACAGGTGGGTTGATGCTGCAGTGGATATAGTATAGTGTAGTATAGTATATATATATAGTGTAGTGTAGTATAGTATGTATATAGTATAGTGCAGATATATCTGTGTAGACAGATAAGATGGTATGTTTTCTGTTCAACATTGGTTTTTCTTCACATTTCTTAAAACATCTCTCAATGTATCCGTTTCAAGCACCTGATGTGAAAGCAGGAATACATTATCAATATTGCAATTGTTTAGCACTTGTGTCCATACTGCTCATTCAGTGTCCCTGTTTTCTACCGTTAACTATACATGGCCATGAGGGTGTGGTGTTTTAGTGGATGGTGAGTTGGATTGGTGATCAGAAGGTCATGAGTTCAAATCCCACCTGGGAACACCACCACTAGTAGGCCCTTGAGTAAGACCTGGGAACACCACCACTAGTAGGCCCTTGAGTAAGGCACTTAGCCCTAATTTACTGTGTCTCTATAATCTGTAATTGTAAGTCGCTTTGGATAAAAAATGCATCCTATCGATTCTGTTCAGCTAATCCCACTGCATTCCCACATTCTTGAGAGCCATGTGTCCCATCGGGGGGAAGGGTCATGTGAAGATAGGGGCAGAACTGAGTACTGTATCTTATAGCAGAACTGAGTACTGTATCTTATAGCTGAACTGAGCACTGTATCTTATAGCAGAACTGAGTACTGTATCTTATAGCAGAACTGAGTACTGTATCTACAGATTAAAATAAATATATATGATATACCTCACCTCACGGGACGTCCTGGGTCCATTGATAGCAGCTCCTGCTTACATTACCTCACGTTACCTCACGAGACATCCTGGGTCCAGAGATAGCAGCTGCTGCTTCACTCACCAACATCTTTTTATCAGTGACCATTTACTAATACAACTTTATCCAACCAACATGCCTCTTATCAGACGACGGAGGAAATCAGCTTGTTATTTGTAGAGTAAAGTGTTGCACACTCTGGCTATGTAATAATAAACCTAGTTCTGATTGCACTGGCTGTCCCCTTCATTTTCATAAACCATTTTAAATTAACAATCCTGCCAAGATAACTAGCAGAGGCCTAAGTCTCAACATAAATAATTACATGGTAGCCTAATAGTTGTATTACTGGTACTTTGATTAGAACAAAGGGGTCTGTAGCATTCTGACCAAGTAGGTGTTAACTTGTAGTAGGAGGAGACTTCTAGCTCCCCTATATAGTGGATAGACCAAGGCCAGGGAGGTCATACAGGCGACTTGTGAGAACACCTGTCAGTCGTTGTCATTAGTGCTCGTTAGTGGGGAGTGGCTACAAGCCTGCTAGTGTCCATAAATATCTGGCCTGTCTGAGAGCAACAGCCCCTGCGACAGCCTCCTGACACAAAGACTCGTGACAACAAGACAAGGGAGTCTATCCGTGGGAGTCTAAGACTCGTGACAACAAGACAAGGGAGTCTATCTGTGGGAGTCCATCGAGGAAGGCCTGAGAGGAAGCCAGGGTACTTAGTACCTTCTCTTCCAGTGTTTGTAGCGTTGCTGTCTTCTCTTGGCACATCGGTCTACTGAGTGCACTTAGCTACCCCTACTTCTGTTGGTTCATTAGCCCTCTTCCCCTCTACGGACCTATATCCCAATGTGCTTTCTCCCTATTCCTGTTCTTCTGACACTCAGGAGGACACCTAGATGCTACACCCCCCCTCGCAACCCTTCCAATCTCATCTACCCACCTCTTTCTACTGACCATGACTTTATCGCCGCAGGCGGTCTCTGGAATTGCCAGTCGGCGGTCCGGAAAGCTGACGCTATCTCAGCTTATGCATCTCTTATGGTCCTCAATTTCCTTGCTCTCACTGAAACCTGGATCACACCAGAAAACACAGCTACACCGGCAGCCCTCTCTGCCGCCTACTCCTTTTCTCATTCCCCTAGACCCTCTGGTCGAGGGGGAGGCACAGGACTCCTCATCTCGCCCAAGTGGTCACATACTGTCCTTCCCCTGGCACACTTGTCTATATCCTCCTTTGAATTTCATGCTGCTTTCGTCTCCTCCCCGGGCAAACTCCACATTGTTGTCATCTATCGCCCCCCAGGCCAGCTCGGTGACTTCCTAGGCGAGATGGATGGCCTTCTCAGCTCCTTCCCTGATGATGGCACTCCGCTCGTACTACTGGGTGACTTCAACTTCCAATCTGAGAAGCATCTCTCATCTGGAGTACTTGACCTTCTCCTCTCCTTCGGCCTTACCCTGTCCCCCTCTCCTCCGACTCATAAGGCAGGCAATCAGCTCGACCTTGTCTTCACCAGATCTTCCCACACTTCCAACCTTACCGTTACCCCTCTTCCAGTTTCTGATCACCACTTTATATCCTTCTCCCTTCCCCTCAAAACTTCCTCTTCCCTCTCAGCCTCTAACCACTTAAGACCCTCTCGTCGTAACCTACGTACCCTGTCCCCCATCACCCTCTCTTCTTCTGTCCTATCCTCCCTACCCTCTGTCGAATCCTTCTCCCTTCTATCCACTGATGCGGCATCCTCAATAGGGCTGTTACGATTCGTCGACGTCGTCGACGTAATCGACTACGTCAATACGTCGACTTGCGTAATGTGCGTCGGTGCGTCGTAAATTCAAAAAAAATAAAAACTAGCTACTAGCTAGCTATATGTTGTGGTGATGGACAGACTTATAAATGGCCATGTTGGCATTCAAGTTGGCTAAACATAGCAGTGAGGTGGAAATTAAGGGCCCTACACATGCTAAGTTTTTTTTTTAATCGAATAGTGAAAAAATGTAGCGTTAAATTAGTCGTTAGACTAATCGACTAACCGGAAAAATAATCGCTAGATTAATCGTTAGAAAAATAGTCGTTTGGGACGGCCCTAATCCTCAACCCTCCTGTCCGCTCTCACCTCATCCTTCGACACCCTCTGTCCACTAACCCTGAAGCCAGCTCGATCCTCTCCTCGAGCTCCCTGGCTCTCTGAAACGCTACATGCTTGTAGACTAGAGCTCAGAGCAGCTGAGAGGAAATGGAGAAAAACTGGCCTTTCTGATGACCTTAACCTCTATCACTCTCTCCTTGCCAACTACGCCTCCTCGGCATCAGCTGCTAAAGCATCCTACTATCATTCCAAAATACATTCTTCTGCCTCTAATCCTAGAAAACTGTTCTCCACTTTCTCTTCACTCCTTAATCCACCTCCTCCCCCTCCTCCTTCCTCCCTGTCCGCCGATGACTTTGTCACCTACTTTGAAAAAAAGGTGGACGACATCAGCAGCACCTTTTCCCCCCCACCTCTCCGTCCTCCCACTAACAATGCTAACACCCCTTCCAAACTCTCTCCTCGACACTCGGTCTCTGGATTGTCATCTTTTTCTCCCGTCTCCCCCGATGAGATTCTCACACTTATCACATCAAAGCGGGCAACCACATGCCCTCTTGATCCCATCCCCTCCCCCCTTCTCCAATCCATTTCCGCCGACATCGTTCCTTACCTTACCACCCTAATCAACTCCTCCCTATCCACAGGATCTGTCCCAGCGGCCTTCAAAATAGCCAGAGTCAAGCCTCTCCTCAAGAAACCTACCCTTGACCCATCATCTGTCCACAATTACAGACCTGTATCCCTTCTCTCCTTCCCTTCCAAAACCCTTGAACGCGCGGCATCTAAACAACTGACTGACTATCTCCGGAAGATGGATCACTTAGACCCCCACCAATCCGGCTTCAAGGCTGGGCATTCCACTGAGACTGCGCTCCTTGCTGTCACGGAAGCCCTCCACTCTGCCCAAGCTTCCTCCCTCTCCTCTGTTCTCATTCTCCTTGACCTGTCTGCTGCCTTCGACACAGTCAATCACCAGATCCTTCTCTCCATCCTCTCAGACCTGGGCATCTCTGGCACCGCACACTCCTGGTTTTCTTCCTACCTGGCGGGCCGCTCCTACCAGGTGACCTGGAGAGAATCGCTGTCTTCTCCACGAACCCTTTCCACTGGAGTACCCCAGGGTTCTGTCCTAGGGCCCCTACTTTTCTCCCTCTACACCAAGTCTCTTGGCTCGGTAATCTCTTCACATGGGCTCTCCTACCACAGCTACGCAGACGACACTCAACTCTTCCTGTCCTTCCCCCCGTCTGATGTACACGTGGCAACCCGTATCTCAGCATGTCTCGCTGACATTTCAACTTGGATGGCTGACCACCATCTCAAGCTCAATCTTAACAAGACCGAGCTCCTCTTCATCCCCGGGAAAGCCTGCCCTCTCCAAGACTTCTCCATCACAGTGGAGAACTCTACTGTAACCCCCTCCCTGACAGCCAAGAACCTTGGAGTGATCCTGGATAACCGACTATCCTGTGCGGAGAACATTGCAGCAACGGCTCGCTCCTGCAGATTCTTCCTCTACAACATTAGAAGGATACGACCATTCCTTACCAGAGAGGCAGCGCAACTCTTGACCCAGGCACTGGTCATCTCCCGCCTGGATTACTGCAATGTACTCCTGGCTGGGCTCCCCGCTTCAGCCATTAGACCTCTGCAGCTCATCCAGAATGCTGCTGCCCGGCTGGTATTCAACCTCCCCAAATACTTGCATGTCACCCCTCTCCTTCGCACCCTGCACTGGCTCCCGATAGCAGCTCGCATCAGATTCAAGACCCTGGTGCTTGCATACCAGGCAGCTAAAGGGACAGCCCCTGCCTACCTGAAGGAAATGGTAACCCCCCAAACCCCTGCCCGCTCACTCCGCTCCTCCACCTCGGCTGGCCGACTGGCCCCACCTCCTCTACACAGCAGTCGGGCTGCCCGATCACGTCTCTTCACAACACTGGCTCCCCGTTGGTGGAATGAGCTCCCCACGGCCGTCAGAACGGCTGAGTCACTACCCATCTTCCGTCGTAGACTGAAGACCCATCTCTTCAGGTTACATCTTAACTGCTCCTCCTGAGACATCTTCTGACCCTCACCACTACGTCTCCTAAAGACACCAGCTTTCCCCTCTACTGTGTCCCTAAGAACTTCTATTGCCCCCCTTGTACTGTTTCTCAGTTTCTCCAGAAAAAAGAAAAAAAAGTTTTAGTAGAAGGCGATAGGGACAAGGTTTTTTCTTCTATCAGTGGCCCCGGGCCCGAGCTAGATTACTCTTCCTGCAACGAATGGTGGATTGCTGATTCACATGCTTAGTATCCAAATGTATTGATTGTAAGTCGCTTTGGAATAAGGCGTCTGCTAAATGCCAAAAATGTAAATGTAAATGTAAAAGCATGGAGCTAAGATGAGGGGGGGGGGGGGGGCGTACGGGGAGAAGGTTTGCTCAATGCAAGGATCAGACCACACTATTCTACCTGTTAGCACAACTCCTTATTTTATTTTACTATTGTGTCATTACTGTCTCTGTTCTCTGTTCTATTCATAACCCATCAGAAGTTTTCTAAAATAATCACAGAAGAAAGACGGCAAATCAAAATGATCAAATCCCTTTTTTTTTTTTTTTTTTTTAAACAATTGAATCATATTTCTTAACTTCTCTCTCTCCTGACTTGCCCTCTCTCTCTCTCCTCTCTTTCTCTCCTCTCCTCACTTGCCTTGCTCTCCATCCACATCCGGAATTCCCGGTCCCTTCTCTCTCCCTCTTCTCTCCTTCTCTCTCCCTCTTCTCTCCTTCTCTCTCCCTCTTCTCTCCTTCTCTCTCCCTCTTCTCTCCTTTCTCTCTCCCTCTGCTCCTCTCTTCAACACCTCCCTCTCTCTTCTCTCTTCCTTCTCCTCTGTCAATCTCTCCCTCTTCTCCTCTCTCTCCAATGCCTCCCTCTCTCTTCTCTCTTCCTTCTCCTCCTCTTTCTCCTGCTGCTCTCTAAACAGAGAGACCCACTCCGACTCCCACTTCCTCTTGGGAGCCGGAGTGGGACCCTCTGCCTCTGGAGAAGAGACCACTGCTGCTGCTGACGTCGACGCCACAGATGAGGAGATGAGGGAATCTGGCGTCATTGATGGTCTTTGCCCCATCACCTCATCCATGGCATCGAACCACTTCCAGCTAGCAGCAGTGGCCTCTCCTCCCTCTGTGCTGACCCCTGTCCGAGGTGACTTCAGTTCCTACAAAATAACATACACAAGGGTAATCTGATTGATCATTATTTAGTTAAACATTTCATTTTGATATTTCAACTTACCTTATATTTCTGCTTTAAATTGTCCCACTTCTTCTTGACCCAAGAAGCCTCCACCCTGCCCTCCAGGCCATGCTCCTTGATGAATGTCCTATACAACCATAACATTGGTCAAACATTGGCATAAACCTTTGACAGGGGATAAGCACGTATGTGAAAATCTACCACCCACAGATTATAGATTTGTTAAAAATTCACCAGTCACTAAATGGTAAATCAAATCTACCAACGACTTTAGTAAGTACCGTATTTTCCGCACTATAAGGCGCACCGGATTATAAGGCGCACCTTCAATTAATGGCCTATTTTAGAACTGTTTTCATATACAGGGCGCACCGGATTATAAGGCGCATAGAATAGAATATAGAATACTGCAGTCAAACGTTTGACTGGGGTTGCGTTATGCCCTAGCTCCACCTACTGCGTTGCGTCACCTCTCCATCGGTGTTGTGTCAACTTCCCGTTGTCCATGCTCCACCTGAGCGTTGTCACCGTCAACGTTCTACCTGCTCCACTGTCAAAAATATATTTTTTTCCACCTCAAGTATCAGCCGTTCGTCATCCATTTTTGCAACAAGCGTCAAGGACCTGCGGTGATTCACAGCTGACTCGCGTGAATAGCAATTCGCAATAGCTGCGACCACGAGATATAGAGTAGTTAGCTACAAGCATTTTCAATCTGCTAATATCTCTATTAGTGGATTAACCGCTGTGGTGATTTAACAGCTGATAAAAATACATCAAGTAGACTACAAACAGAGCAAAACAATAAAACAACACCAGAAAACAACAAATAGGCTATACAAGTATAACCAACAACCAATATGTGACAGCTCCTGGTGAAATGTGCAACGTAATTTTTCAGTTTTTACACATGCTTAAACTACAGATTGTAAGCTTTCAAATGATGTGTCATACATTCAAATCAGAGAAAGATTGAACACGACAGGCGTATTTGAATGTTGGCTCACCTCAAACACTGAATGGGAGAAAAGTGACTCTGAACGCAGCCACAGCTACGAACGCTGCTAACAAAACACATCGCTACGAAGGTCTAAACTGTATTTTAATAACATGACAACATGCTGGGAGAACATCGACATGCTAAAAACACATAACTACACATAACTAGATGAACACACAGTTCTTGCTTTTGAACACGAGCTAAAACGAAAGTATGTTTACAAGTCAACCCTCCCTTACCGGTAGCCTCCGGCAAACGAGAATAATGAATCCAATACACAAATTATAAGTGTTTAGTGATTGTTAAACTGTTGTTTATTATATCGAGTGGGTACTTTAAAACTTCAAGTTGAAAGCACCAAGATTCATGATAAAGTGACCAGAGTGGGTACTTTAAAACTTCAAGTTGAAAGCACCAAGATTCATGTAAGGACCGCCTCGAAATTCATCGATGTTCATGTCCCGTGCTAGCGCTGTTGCCTTCATTCGAATAGTGACTGTAGAGACGCTTCTACTTGCTGCTCTCTGTTCAACAACCCACTGTTCGAGTTTGTCCTCTAACTGTGGCCATCTCGCTTTGTTCCCTCGGAAACTCTGTTTAGTCTTCTTTACTTGGGGTCTTGTGGTGTGGGACTGTGAGTAAGCACATCAGTACCGGTGTTTACTGATTACCGTAATGCTGCAAGCGGTGCGGCTTTGTAGTTTACCAGTCGTACTGAAACATTTTGACAGAGCGCCTTGAGCGCCGTGTACAACCAGTATGGATCAACCAATTAACCAATTGATCCATATATAAGGCGCTCCGGATTATAAGGCGCACTGTCGTTTTTTTGGAAAATTAAAGGCTTTTAAGTGCGCCTTATAGTGCGGAAAATACAGTAAGTAAAGCTTCATTTATATACCGCCTTTCGTACATGAAATGCAAACTCAACTCGCGCTTTAACATTTTACTAGCATATGGCTGGTGCTACTTTCCCACCCGTATGCACCAGGGCTGCAACGATTAGTCGACTAGTCACGGCTAACCGAGAACGAAAATTCGTCGACGTGAAATGTTGTTGTCGACTAATCGTATTAGAAACACACGAGCCGATAATAATAAATAAAGACCATTCATTCATTCAATACAGAGCCGCGCTGTTCATTTGTAATTGCAATGCACTACAGGAACTGCTGGGGGCAGTGTCACGTCTACAGCTCTAGTAGCCTACTACATACGGCAAAGAAGGAAAGAAGGAGAGAGCGTATGAACCATGGCGGCATCGCAGGGCGGCGAAGATGAGCGGAGAAAGAGACCTAGACTCAGCAAAGTCTGGGAATATTTTACGGACGACAAACCACACTCGTCCGTGAAATGTAATATATGTAAAGTAAAACTCGCGTTCCACAGCAGCACCACCGCGATGCACGAGCATCTTAAACGAAAGCACCCGGGAGCCATGCACGAATCAGCTGGGTAAGTTTTACTAACGTTATTTAATATAACGGTTATATTGTTAGGGTCGTAATGTTTATGTTAGCTTTACTGTTACATGTTGGAAAACAACGTCTCATGGACAGGGCTGTACATGCTATGAGCGTTTGTGCTATTAATTTATTTGCCCTGTGGCACGCGTGTGACAGACAGAGGCGCTTGTATGTAACGTTATGTAGCAGGGGTTTTCCATGTTGAAGCCAGGAGAACGCGAGATGAAATGAAGTGAGGGGTGGTCGCTATTAAAATACCAGGTAGTCATGGTGGATGATCATGAATGATGCTTGATAAGTGAATGCTATTTCAATTATGTTGAGTCCACCAGCGAGCTGTCTATAAGATAAACAGCGCCAAGCGTAGCCTACTAACGTGAGCTGTCTGTAGTCTAGCCAGCAATGCTAGCTAGCCAATCAACTAGCTCTGTGAGCAGCTGTAGCTTGGCGTAACGTTAGGTTAGATGTGTGACGCAGAAGCATAAATCCGGCTTTAGACTGAGGGTTGGAGCACATCAATAATTAAGTTGTAACTTAAGATATATTCAGTTCACTGGTTTAATTGGAATTAGGCAGTACATTATCTAAAAAACTGATACTGTAGCTTACAACTTGTGATGATAATTAATACAGCTTTCTGTTTTGTTCTTTCTGTTTTAGAACTAGTAAGCACAAGCAGCAAAGAGTGGACGATGACATGAGACCAATATCCATGGTCGAAGATGAGGGCTTTAAGCAGATGGTGAACACATTCCATCCAGGTTACACCTTACCTTCCAGAACCTACTTTACCAAGCTCATGGAGGGAAAGTATGAAGCTACTTTTGGTAAGGTTAAAGATGCTCTTAAAGCAACCAAAAACATTTGCACATTACCAAGTTTATATTTGCACTTTCATTTGTATTATTTAATTTATTTATTATAAATAAATGTTCAAATTCAAATATTTCATGAGTCATTATTTGAATTTGCAATGGGAACGTATGTTAAGCCAGAGAGACTGGACAACAGGGTGACATTCACAGGTGTGCAGACTTGAGAAGGTGAGGTACAACATGCACTGGGGCCCGCGGCCACTGCCGCGGCCACACGACTAATCGGAAAAATAATCGACAGATTAGTCGACTACCAAAATAATCGTTAGTTGCAGCCCTAGTATGCACATGAAAATGACAACACATAAAACGTGATGTTCTTACTGAAAGCCAATCATGGCAGCATTTCTCTTCCCGGTAAATGTCATCATTCTTCCCCCTCCACCGAATCATGCGCTTGGTGTCTTCATCAGTCCCTTGAAACAACAATACGGCGTTAATAACCACGGCAGGTCAGGTTGTTGTAGCTACAGTAACGTTAGCTAGCTAGTGTTATTAGCTGTTATCAACTTGATAACCACTAAGCTAATGATTATCATTATGTAGGGCTTGCAGGCAAGTCGAGCGGTAGATACTATTTCAACAACAATAAAGATACGTTCATTATGAATAATTCAAATATTTTTTTTTACCACAATATGTATAGTTTGGTTACTCACAGTTATACGCCCGGTCTCCCGCCGCTTCTCTGTCTGCCATGGTTTCAGAGACTGAAGAAAATCGCTCGCGGATAATGTTTGTAAACAACAGCTGCATGACAAGTTTGTATGACGCAGTTTGACGAGGCTGAAAGCGCACAGGGTTGCCAGATGGGATTGACAATTTACAGCCTAAACTTTCTATAACCTCAAAATCAAGTCCGCCATTCGGCGGTAACCCGCCCCATCTGGCAACCCTGGACGCAACTCTGCAACCCTGGACGCGAAATGCATTTTGGGAAATAGGACGTGAGCTAGTGTCCATCATAACCGACTTCAAATTTCCCGGAAATAACTGCTCGCCTACTACATTTCTCGCATACTCAAATCTCGCATACTGTACAGTTCAAACGTACTACATACTCAAAATCTACGTCATATCTAGTATGAGTAGTATGCTAGTACGCTATTCCGAACACAGCCTGTGTGTCTGAATTCCTGCAAAGAAGTGTCTTGCCTATGATTGCATTGGGAGGGGCCAGGCATACATCTCCTGGCCTGTCACCCAGTGGCGTAGCGCCAAATCCCGGGGCCCCCCCGCAAGGCGGCGGCGGGGGCCCTTTCGCAACGGAGTAAAAAAAAAAAAGAGAAAAAAAAAGTGCGTTTTTTAGAGGCCGATGCGTTATTGACGTTGCGAAATTTCGCAATATGCACTCTACATTCTAAATGCTTGACTTAGCAAAAGGTACAAACAAGTGAGAGCAATAGCCTATAACTAAAACCAAATGGTAGACTACACTACATCAGTAGAATGTATTATAAGTAGAATAGTACAAGCTTTATTTATTTTAACAAAGTGTGGTGTCCACAGCAGTGTGATATCTGTAAACATATCTGTAGACTCTCCGCTAAGGGTTGCCAGATGGGATTGAGAATTTCAAACTAATCAATCTAAAAACTTCTAAATCCACCAAAAACCAGCCAATCTGGCAACCCTGTCTCCGCTGCATCAGAGTCTACTTGCTGCGTAAAATTGGCCAGGGTTAGTCAAATCCTTTGTTGGACATCTCGTTTCTTAAGTCCTGGTATATTGTGGCATTTCTTTACTGTTTGCCATCTGGTCTAGGAATACCCAGGGAGACGCAGACAGCAGAAGTAGAATAGAATAGTAGAATAGAAAAAGAAACAGCTATATATAGCCTAACCATGCTGAATTATGTACCTGTATGATGCACTGACAGCCTGTGACTGTGAACCTGGCCGGACCCTGCCTTTCTGCCTGAGTTTGAGTATGATGCTGCCCAAATAAATGTTATTGTTTAGTGCTGTACGCTTTCGTGGTATTATATTGTGTGAACTATCATCTGTATGTTGTTTTTCTTTCACTCGACTAACCGCCGAGATAATACTTGAGACATGTACTTCCGTAAACATACATTTTTTATTGGATTTTTTTACAATATCGGACCGACAGTCCCACATATAGCGGCTATAATGTCCGAATAGAGAATCTATCACCACCTAAAGAATGCTTATTGTACTGTACTTTGTATTGTATTTTCGCTTGCTCATTTTCCTTGTGTCTCGCTGCCTACGTGTGACGTCAGTCATGTTGCTATTGGATACGGCTAACCATGTATATATTTTTTAATATAGGCCTATATATTAAAATTAAGGTTGACACAATGAAGGGCCACTTATTTTCTTTGTTTTATATATTTTTAAATTATAAAAAAAAAAAAAAATGTGGATCCAATGTTAGGGGGCCCCCTAGTGGCTGGGGCCCCCCCGCGGTGCGTCGCTTGCGGGCCCGTCCGCTACGCCACTGCTGTCACCGTCACAAACCGAGCACAATCATGACAAAAGAGGGAGACGCACACAACCAAGTAAACTATTAAAGTGTTTATTAACCAAAATTAATAACATAAAGAAAGATAAAGTCAGTAGTGTAGGTGAGAGTGGAGGAGTGTGTAGGTGTAATGTTGTATGGTGCAATAACCAAGGACAAACAACAAACAAAAAACAAAGGTGTCTCAGGGCGGAGAGCAACTGGGCTCCGAAAGAGACTTGAAGGACCCAGTCACACAAAGCCAAGGTGCTGCTAATGTGCTAACGACCTCTGCCATGCTCACCTCCAGAACCTGCAAGGATAGCACACACACACACACACACACACACACACACACACACACACACAGGTAACAGGCAGTCAGGGAGAGGGTCGTCACACCATAGAGTACAGGGGAGGCTGGTGAAGATAGACATCGGAGGACTTTTAATATGTATTAATTAAATTATTGTTGACTGCTTTTTTGCATTTACTAAGTAGGTCAGAATTAATTCATTTAGTTAAGAATGAATTATCCTATTTATCATGTCTGTTTAGTGTGTGTATGTCTAGTAAGCTGTGTGTATGACTGTCTACTAGGCTCTATACGTCTGGGTTACACCAGAGTTTCACTTTCATCACTTTTCATTCATCGAGAACCATGATGAGCACGACAGCAGGGGAGGCTGGTGGAGGTAGAAATCTGAGGACGGGCTCATTGTAAAGTCATGTAATCTTCTGTCCCGTCCCCCCCCTCTCCTAGACCCCACTCTGTGGTCAGAGACCTTTGAGGAGAAGGTGAATCAGGAACTGCAGGATTGTGATGACAAGTGGACCTTCCAGACCAACTACAGCCTGACAGAAACACTCCCAGAGGAGGAGGAGAAGAGGGGCTGGAAGATCTTCAGACACTTTTCTCACGGACAGTCAGTTGTTTCTTTTTTTACTCTGAATATACAGCACCCTGCCTAAGTAATGGGACAGTGAAGCATTTTCTATTATTTTGCTCTTCACTCCAGAGTTTGGATTTTAAATCAAACAATTAGTATGAGGTTAAAGTTTTATTATTTGGGATTTGTGTAGCTATTGGTTTCACCATTCCCCCAGTGCCCCACTCAGTATGAAGCCTTGGTCTGAACAGCTGATCAGGTGGGACTTACTTGTAGTTGTCCAACTTGTAGTTGCCATGTAGTCTTTTGGAAAGTAGTGCTGCAGGGCCTCTTTGTGGTAAAAGCACGGTACTGCAGCTAGGGGTTTACAATTCTGCTCAATGGAGTCGGCTATGGAACGTTTCTTTCTTTCTTTTAACACTAATTCCTCACTTATCACTGAAACACTCTCTTTTTTTCCCTCCGTCCCTCTCTCTCTCCCTCCCTCCTCTCTCTCTCCCCGCCCCCCCTCAGGTTCAAGTGTGGTTCTTGCTTTCGCACCTGGCCACCAACGCGGCGGGTCATGGTGGTGTTCTGGTACCGACTCTACTACTCTTCTGGGCGGGGCACGGTGCTGATGCGTCCGTTGAGTCAGGTCTGCCGACGTTGCCAGGAGGACAAGTTTGAACGCCCAGAGTTCTCCCAGAGCGAGGTGGAGAAGACGCTGCTCAGACTGCTGCTAACGGTCCGGAGGAACTGCTACGGAGAGGAGAGTCTGGGAAAGAGAAGAAACGTGTCAGGGAAACCGCACCTCAGCTACTACTACAACAACGGTGTGTGTGTGTGTGTGTGTACATGTTACAGGTCCCACCTTGGTAAGGGGCGGGGCCAGCAACATGTAGGGGTCTGTTTTATACAGAAGGACAGAATAAAACAGCAGAGATTATTAATTTTAATTTAATTTAATTTTGCCATTTAGCAGACGCTTTTAATCCAAATAGACTTACAATTACGAATTACAGGGACATTCCCCCTGGAGTAACTGAGGGCTAAGTGCCTTACTCAAGGGCACACTAGTAGTGGTGTGGTTTCAGGCGGGATTTGAACTTGCAACCTTGCAAGTGCAAGAGGGGGGAAGAAGGGGGAAGAAGAAAAGGGAGGAAAAAAAGAGGAAAAAGGGAGAAAAAGAGGGAAGAGAAATTGAGGCTTCTTTTCCATTATCTACATGTTTAATAGTCTCAATGTATTCTAAACAATTAATGCACAATAAAAAATGTCGCCATTGCCATTTTTGTATGGGGGGAAGAATGGATCAGAAGGTCACCGGTTCAAATCCCACCAGAAACAAGAACAATTACCAAAAGTGTTTTGTGTAAATTCAAGATCACTTGAGCCAAAAGTTGCTTTTTGTGACATAACAGAAGTTTATAGACACTAGCTGTTGTGTTATTGATGTTTAAACATCAATAAAAATAATAATAGTATAATATTATATATTATAATTAGGGCTGGGCAAACGATCAACATTTCTTTTTCGATAATCACAAGAATTAACGATCAATTATCGATTAATTGATAAGCTTTTTTTTCATTAAAACAACGCCTAGGGCAGAAATAACAAGTTTTCCTTGGGGAAAAAACTTTATTCTTGATTTCTATGCCCCTGGTTATGGAACGTCGCGATGGAATAGGATATGCTGGCTCAACTATTTGCATGAGCGCACGAAATCCTCTACCCTCGACAAAACTGAGCGGCAGAATATCTGTTTCGATTAATTTGCAGATGGCCATCGTTACTTTCTCTTCTCGTTGTGCATCACACCTCCCGCGTATTAGATGAGACGTGATGGAGGGCTGAGTAGGTAGCGAAGGAGCAATCAAGGTCGGATGTAGCTACTGTTTGCAGGTGGTATTTCATCTGGGTCGTGTTGTATTTATATGTCACTGCGCAGTGTTTGCAATGAGCGGCGTAACTTGTTGCATCATGCCGTACTGCGTTGCGAAATTCAATGCGAAGGCAAATGCAAAGTTCATTTCTCACACATAACGTGGACAAACTAATTTCCACTCAATTTATTAATGATTATCGAGCAAAATATTTTGTGATCGACCAAGATCCTTATCAATCAATTATCGATCGTCGATCATTGATGCCCACCCCTAATTATAATAATAGTACAAATAAACAAGTTAGCCTCTTAAAAACCCTGAGGTTGAATGAATAACTTTGTGCAAAGAGAAGAAGAGAGAGCTACTCAGAATCAGAATCAGAATTGCTTTTATTGCACCAATGTACAGGTACACAGAGTACAATTCTTGGGTTCAGGTTCATTCAACATTGGCATTGCAGCAGAATACAAGATCAATAATAAAATAAAGTATGATATAAAAACAACAAAATCAACAATCAATAAGCAGGATATGAGAACAACAAAATCAACAATCAATAATAGCAGCAATAGTATCAGTAGCATCAATAGCAGCAGAATGCAAATCAACAATAAAAGTAAATGAGTAGGGTGATAAGAGACTACAGCAGTACTACAGCTGCACCAGTCATGCTGCTGTAGAACAGTGGTGTAAAAAGCTGTGCAGATTCCAATGACATGGGATGTAATATCATACAGTATGCAATAATATAGTTCAGATATGATACAGTACAAGTTCAAGTAGTAGTCAGGTGGTGCATAAAATGCTGTGCAGGTAGCAGTGAGATGTAATACACTGTCATACACACCGTCTATGTCTCACTGCTACCTGCACAGCATTTTATGCACCACCTGACTACTACTTGAACTTGTGCAATATGGTGGTGGGACGCAAAGCAAAAAATGAAAGTAAAATGGCTAGCAACTGTGGAGTCAATGGTGTCGTCTTGGAAGTCCTCATTCTCTAGTTCCTCCTTCATGTCCAGGTCCTCCAGCAGCTGGTCAACATCCTCTGCCTCAGGGTCCATGTCCTGCAGGGTTCTCCCTGTCTGGCTGTACAGGTAGTCCACACCAATCAGCTCTCCTGTTGATGAAAGCAATAATCTTGTTAGTATAAACATACACACCAGCACAGATATGTACAGTCAAAATACAATACTCCAGAATTGTTACAGCACTACTGGTTAGATGCTGAACTGCATTTCATTGTCTGGTACTTGACTCTCCTAGACCCCACTCTGTGGTCAGAGACCTTTGAGGAGAAGGTGAATGAGGAACTGCAGGACTGTGATGACAAGTGGACCTTCCAGACCAACTACAGCCTGACAGAAACACTCCCAGAGGAGGAGGAGGAGAGGGGCTGGAAGATCTTCAACCACTTTGCTCACGGACAGTCAGTTGTTTCTTTTTTTTTTTACTGTGAATATACAGCACCCTGCCTAAAGCCTGGTACACATATAAGGATTTTCTAAATCTTAACAGATTTTTTATCTGAGAGAGACCCCACACATGAAGATAAAAAATATTTTTTAAAAAGCCAGCAAATGTCTGGAAAAAAGTCTTGTGTGGGAAGATAAGATGAACATTTTAATGTACCAAAGGGTACCATCTCAAATGTGAAACATGGTTCAAATATGAAACATAGAGCAGGGGGTGTTATATTATTATATATATATATATATATATATATATATATATATATATATATATATATATATATATATTATTAGGTTTGGTCATGTCTAGCTGGCACAAGAACTGGCATTTTGTCTGCTCAAGTGCAAGAAGCAAATGCCTTCAAATTCATGGGATGGTGCTTCATCATACATAATCCAAACCATAGTGCCATAGCAACTGGGGAGTTTTTCAGGGCCAAAAAGTAGAAAGGTCTTGACTGGCCAATTAAATCTTCCCCAACATAGTCAGTGCCCCACTCAGTCTGAAGCCTTGGTCTGAACAGCTGATCAGGTGGGACTTGTAGTTGTCCAACTTGTAGTTGTCCAACTTGTAGTTGCCATGTAGTCTTTTGGAAAGTAGTGCTGCAGGGCCTCTGTGTGGTGAAAGCACGGTACTGCAGCTAGGGTACTGCAGCTAGGGCACTGCAGCTAGGGTTTTCAATTCTGCTCAATGGAGTCGGCTATGGAACTTTTCTTTCTTTTTTTCACCCAAATACTAATTGTCCTCACTCACCACTGAAACACTCTTTTTTCCCTCTCTCCCTCCCTCCCTCCCTCACTCACTCTCTCCCCTCTCTCTCCCCCTCTCCCCCCTCTCTCTCTCCCCCTCTCCCCCCCCTCTCTCTCTCCCCCTCTCCCCCCTCTCTCTCTCCCCCCCCCTCTCTTCCTCCCTCCCCCCTCCCCCCCCCTCTCTCCCTCCCTCCCCCCCTCCCTCCCCCCCTCTCTCCCTCCCTCCCCCCCCTCTCTCCCTCCCTCCCCCTCTCTCCCTCCCTCCCCCCTCTCTCCCCCCCTCCCCCCTCTCTCCCTCTCTCCCCTCTCTCTCCCCCTCTCCCCCCTCTCTCTCTCCCTCCCCCCCTCTCTCTCTCCCCTCTCCCCCTCTCTTTTTTCCCTCTCTCCCTCCCTCCCTCCCTCACTCACTCTCTCCCCTCTCTCTCCCCCTCTCCCCCCTCTCTCTCTCCCCCTCTCCCCCCCCTCTCTCTCTCCCCCTCTCCCCCCTCTCTCTCTCCCCCCCCCTCTCTTCCTCCCTCCCCCCCTCCCCCCCCCTCTCTCCCTCCCTCCCCCCCTCCCTCCCCCCCTCTCTCCCTCCCTCCCCCCCCTCTCTCCCTCCCTCCCCCTCTCTCCCTCCCTCCCCCCTCTCTCCCCCCCTCCCCCCTCTCTCCCTCTCTCCCCTCTCTCTCCCCCTCTCCCCCCTCTCTCTCTCCCTCCCCCCTCTCTCTCTCCCCACCCCCCTCAGGTTCAAGTGTGGTTCGTGCTTTAACACCTGGCCATCAACGCGGGTCATGGTGGTGTTCTGGTACCGCCTGTTGAACTCTTCTGGGCGGGGCACGGTGCTGATGCGTCCGTTGGGTCAGGCCTGCCGACATTGCCAGGACAAGTTTGAACGGCCAGAGTTCTCCCAGAGCGAGGTGGAGAAGACGCTGCTCAGACTACTGCAGAAGGTCCGGAGGAACTGCTACGGAGAGGAGGAGGAAGAGAAGGATGATGACGAAAAACATTCCAGAAAACATTCCACCACCTGAATGAATGAGGAGGTATTATCTTTTTTTTAAAATCTTTTTATCAAAACTTTTATGACTTTATGAATTTATGAATTTTAATGACTTTAATGACCATAATAAATTGTGTAAATTTTTAGCTGGTGAACACTGCATTAATGAATGTGCCAAGGCCTGCCACCTCATCCTACACCTCATCCTACATGAGGTGGATGTGGTTTCATGGTCGTACATGAAATGCAACTTAAAGCGCAAAACAGCAAACTAGCCCACCCCTGTAACCCAGATGGCTTCCGTTTACAGCTCTGCAGCCAATCATAATGTGTAACATCATCACAGCCAATCATACAGTGATACGTTTCAGTAATGGCAGGACCCCGATCAAATTCTGAGAACCGTTCAAATTCTACGCCTACACCGGCCAATCGATTTCTTGTGTGAGATGGGATTATCGCAGTAACGCTGTTTATTGGCTAGCCATAGCATTCATAGTGACATCTGATTGGTGGCACCAACGCATGCGCAGTCAGTTGCTAAAGTAGAGGCACGTTTAAGTGTTTTTCTGATCAGGTTTAGTTTTTCACCGACACCACATGGTTGTGATGTATAATATAATTCAGTATTAAAAAAAAAAAAAATGCTTGTGTTCTTACGTGGCTTGTGGGCTATGAAAAAAATAGGGAGAAGACTACATTTAATATTACGAAATAATGTAAGCCAAAATCGCAATTCAAAACATGGGTTTCATTGGGGTAACATGCTTTTTGGAAAGAGCTGCAGTTCTCCCCATGGCCACCGGGTATTGCTGGTGTTCTGATGATTTATGCTGCCTTCATGCCTGAGATTAGATGTTGTTCATGAACTTTATTAAACTTTAGGCGGGTGTACTTTTGTGGTTTCTGATAGGTTGATCATATGGGCGGGGGTAGAGAGCCTCAGACGTGATGTTTACTGCGGCCTGCTATCAAAGCGAATTTATCTCGCAGACTAGTTGTTCCCCAGCACAATTTGGGCGGCTTTTTGGTTGCAAGTGAATTAAATGTAGTCATCACCCGTTCCCTCCCTGCGATCTCCTACCTCCCTGTAATCAGATGTACCATAAGCACTCGCCAAGTCAGCTCATTTGGTAGCAATTGAACAAGTGAGGTGATAAATTGTCAATTTCTTATACAAATGAACACTATGTTCTGCATTTGGATTCACTAGCCAATATCACTAAAATCTTTCTTTGTTTTTCTCAGCGGCGTTGGCTGGCTACAACATGGGGATGGAGAGGATGTCAAATGACCCTGACAGAGTAGACGATCACACCCATCAAGGGAACTACTCCGAAGATGTCCTCGTAAGACAAGCATATTACAAGCGCAAGGGTTATTAATGTAACCCTCATAGTTGTAAACTGTGGGTGCTGACCATAGCAGGCTTTGATTCTAACTATCATGAAGAAAATGTTGGCTTTTCTGAGTAAATAAACCTGAAAGTCATTCACATTTATTGAGATTGAATAATTCAGTAACAATGGTCATAAATTCACATTTATTATCTTTTAGTATTTCCTTTTTTCATTTAACTTAATGTTTGATTTTACTTTCAGCCAAACGTTATCTTACATGTTCATGTTTATACAAGTATCTCACACCTGTGTGTGCTTAAACAACAGCTTGATCTCAGTATAATATATTAATGGAGGACAAAGGAGAAGAGAAGTTATCAACATTTTCAGCAGTCTCCGTTTATGTTATGGTTGAACTGGAAGCTGGTATGACACTTTATTTTTGCTTGTTGGTGCTTAAATCAAATATATGATTAATATTTGTAATGTTAACGGATTAAAAACATCATCTGACCCACTTGTATTCTCTGAAAACATTACATAATTGTAATGTAGTTTTATGCATTTAAATGTCGTTGTACAATGACAATAAAGATCATTCATTCATTCATTCATTCACAGTGTGTAATTGATTCCTATGCAAATCAGTGACCCTATAAAAAAAAAATGTGATTCCATATTTACATAATCTACGGTATTATCCTTGCATTAAGATGAACTCAACTTATTGAGTGATTTGTTGATGACATTTTTTGCTTTTTAGCTAATTTGAGTGTCATAGCAAAGGGTGTGTAGACATATGCACATGAGGTATTTCTGTGTTTAAATGTTAATACATTTGCACAGTGGCGGACTGGCCACCGGGCAAGCCTGGCAAATGCCAGGAGGGCCGCGAGACTCTGGGCCGCTCAGAATGTATTATATAAAATATATATATATATATTTGTAATTTTGTATCTGGTGATTTTCATTGAAAATAACTTATTTCAGCAGACCGCGGCCCAAAACATTTTATATCGGCCGGGCCATCCACGCAGTTCTGCATCGCGGATGCCCAGGGCCCTAAACCAATAGGAGCAGAGCTCCCCTATGGGGCGGAGCTCCACGATGTAGAACTGGAGTATGTAAACCAATAGGAGCAGAGCTTTAGGTAGCAGGGTAAACCAATAGGAGCAGAGCTTTAGGTAGCGGGGTAAACCAATAGGAGCAGAGCTCCCCTATGGGGCGGAGCTCCACGATGTAGAACTGGAGTATATCTCCATAACTATCGTAGTCAGTTCTATATCGCGGACACGCAGTTCTATATCAGTGGACACGCTGTCAACATGTCATCATTCCGTTTATAACAGCAGTTAACGTTACACTGCTTTCATTTTCAGAATGGGGGAATTTGATGAGAGCGATGCAGTTAATGTGCAACAACTGGATGCAGGGAGCAAGTGTAGTTGGAAGTAGGAATGCACCGAAATTCGCATGTATTGGGCCGAAAATAGCACAAAAAAGTACATTCGGTGTGAAAAGGCTATTGAAAGAGATATTGACTGATGACTGCCTACTGATAATACATATAATTACAGCAAACATGTCGGTAGTTTGGCATCTGTCCTCTGACTTTTTATGTTAACAATCCGTGTTGCGTGTTGCGTTTGGAAATAGGGCTGTTGTGTCGCAAATGCCAGGGCTGTTTTTTGATCCCAGTCCGCCCCTGCATTTGCAGAAATGTCTAAAAACTTGTTTTCACTTTGTCATTATGGGGTATTGTTTGCGGATTGATGCTGATTTTATTTATTTAATCAATTTTTAAAATAAGTCTATAAACAAAATGTGGGAAAAAAAGGGGGTAATCATAAAGGAGGTAATTTGCTTGGACAAGAGGCATTCCATGAGTGCACGTACTACGGAGCCCCCCTGGGGTCACCTAGGAGAAAAATAAAAAAAAGAGTAAACTGTGCGCACAGTTTAGTAAACTGGCCTCAGATTCATAAACTGTGCGCACAGTTTAGTAAACTGTGGCCTCAGATTCATAAACTGTGCGCACAGTTTAGTAAACTGTGGCCTCAGATTCATAAACTGTGCGCACAGTTTAGTAAACTCTGGCCTCAGATTCATAAACTGTGCGCACAGTTTAGTAAACTGTGGCCTCAGATTCATAAACTGTGCGCAGTTTAGTAAACTGTGGCCTCAGATTCATAAACCGTGCCCTGCCCTCAGTTTCATAATCACTCCGCACTTGCGTAAACCGCGCGGTCTCGCCTTCATTTCCCTGTATTCAACTGCAGCTGATAGCCTGGACCGCAATGGGTAAGCCAACTTCTTTGATAGTGATATAAGTTAGATATTAAGCTTTGTGCTTTTTATAATTTCCTATAATTTTACTGTGCATTGTTTGTGTTTTTCATGCAAAAACCTCAGCGTTGCCAGCCATCCGTCCGGCGATAGCCTACATAGCTTTCATCGGCGGTGTAGTCAGTTATGGGTTGCGCTGTTCTATTGTGCTTCAGTTCTTATGTTATACCGTTATTATAGTTCTTGAATTGATTGTTTGGGTCTGCTGTAGGCGCGTGGCAGATTGCACAGGGGGCCCATAGGTTTGAAATAATTTCAACATTTTAGGATTTAAAATGTAGGCCTACCCTACCCCCTCCCAAATCTGTGACTGAATCGCATATGCGCATCCACTGCGCGCTCGCACCTAGTTAGGTTTGGTATCGTTTGCAAGCATACAAATGAGGCTTTGACGTGATATCAAGCATGCAATGACTTGAAATAGCCAGCTCTTGTCAGTGCCACAATAAACACCAAGCCAAACCTTAGAAGTGTGTGCATATGTCACATGACTGCCAGCGCGATTGTCATGAAACGCAACCTAGTTTGATGCCTTGTCCATTTCGAGGTAATAGATTGGCCATCCAAACTGGGGGCGTTCATTATGAGCCGCTTGATAGTAGCCTGAGGCAGAGCCTACTAAATCCAGTATTTGCAGTGATTTGCTTTGTCTTAGTGGGAGTTTGGTGGTAGTCGGCTACACTTAAGACTACTGTAGCCAGTGGCGGACTGGCCACCGGGCAAGCCTGGCAAATGCCAGGAGGGCCGCGAGACTCTGGGCCGCTCAGAATGTATTATATAAAATATATATATATATATTTGTAATTTTGTATCTGGTGATTTTCATTGAAAATAACTTATTTCAGCAGACCGCGGCCCAAAACATTTTATATCGGCCGGGCCATCCACGCAGTTCTGCATCGCGGATGCCCAGGGCCCTAAACCAATAGGAGCAGAGCTCCCCTATGGGGCGGAGCTCCACGATGTAGAACTGGAGTATGTAAACCAATAGGAGCAGAGCTTTAGGTAGCAGGGTAAACCAATAGGAGCAGAGCTTTAGGTAGCGGGGTAAACCAATAGGAGCAGAGCTCCCCTATGGGGCGGAGCTCCACGATGTAGAACTGGAGTATATCTCCATAACTATCGTAGTCAGTTCTATATCGCGGACACGCAGTTCTATATCAGTGGACACGCTGTCAACATGTCATCATTCCGTTTATAACAGCAGTTAACGTTACACTGCTTTCATTTTCAGAATGGGGGAATTTGATGAGAGCGATGCAGTTAATGTGCAACAACTGGATGCAGGGAGCAAGTGTAGTTGGAAGTAGGAATGCACCGAAATTCGCATGTATTGGGCCGAAAATAGCACAAAAAAGTACATTCGGTGTGAAAAGGCTATTGAAAGAGATATTGACTGATGACTGCCTACTGATAATACATATAATTACAGCAAACATGTCGGTAGTTTGGCATCTGTCCTCTGACTTTTTATGTTAACAATCCGTGTTGCGTGTTGCGTTTGGAAATAGGGCTGTTGTGTCGCAAATGCCAGGGCTGTTTTTTGATCCCAGTCCGCCCCTGACTGTAGCCTATAAAATAATGGAGTTATAAGTTATTTATAGGGGGGGGGGTCATTTGTGTTTTGTTTTTAATACATTTTAAACTGTGCCCAATGGTAGAATTTGCCAATACACTGATACATGTCATGGGGAAATACTTTGTCTTCACAAAGCCTCATGTAGTGGAAATCGGTAGTATTGTATTGCCCAGGTGTCATATTCAGGAGGTAAAACACAGTTTGGGTACTTGGGTCCCTGGAGTCTCCATTCAAGGCAGAACCGCCTAGTCCTATCAATACCAAAATCTTTGTTGAGTGTACTGTATGTGCTTTGTGATATTAATATAATTTGAGTATCTTCTAGTACATGTTGAGATATTGAAGAACTGATTCAATATATATATATATATATATATATATACAGGCAAAGGTAATATATATGTGTACTTTATATATGTGTATTATCTTCAGGTAAAATGTATACCTGTAGTTCCTGTACTTGTGGAATAACACTTATTTAAACCCCCCCAAGTTAGATTTGATTTATTGCAGCATGAATAAGCATTGTTCATCTTCCCTCTTCTTTGTGCTTCTCTCTAGGCAATATTTGAGTGAAAAGCTGGACGAATCAACTCCCTCCACCCTAAGTTCTCATCAGCAGTCTTTTTTCATCCTCCTATGGATAAGCTGGAGTTAATAAAACTATACTTTAACCTGGGCCTGAACTACAAGAACATTGTTCATATTTTGAGCACAAAACATAGGATTGTTCTCAGCTTGAAAACCCTCAAACGAATCCTGAAGAAGAATGGACTGTTTTGTCGACATTTTGACAACTTAACAGAAACGCTACAGTTCATAAGGGAGGAGCTCCAAGGCTCAGGGTCTCTGCATGGGTACAGGTGGATGTTCACTAAATGCAAAGAAAGGGGGTTGCGTGTACGGAAAGAAGATGTCCGCTTAATTCTATCCACTCTTGACCCAGAGGGCACAACACTCAGAAGAAAAAGAAGATTGAGCAGACGAGCATACTTTGCCAAAGGGCCCAATTTTGTATGGCATGTTGATTCTTATGACAAATTGAAGCCTTTCGGTATATGCATCAATGGAGCTATAGACGGATTCTCCCGAAGAATGTTATGGTTGAATGCATATTGTACCAGCAGTGACCCCAAAGTTATAGGAGGTTATTACCTGGAGACAGTAGAGGAGCTTGGTGGATGCCCCCGTATCCTGAGGGCAGATATGGGAACAGAAAACAGTACGATCCGGGATATACAACGTTACCTACGTCGCAATGATGATGATGCTCATGGTGGTAACAAAAGCTTTATATATGGTAAAAGCACGAGCAATCAAAGAATAGAGAGCTGGTGGGGCTTTCTTCGTAAAGAGTGTGTGGAGTTTTGGCTCCAACATCTTCACAGACTCAAAGATGAAGGTCAGTTTGATGGTGACTTCTTGGACAAGAACCTTATCTTATTCTGCTTCCTTGGTTTGATTCAGGTAAGTGGCATCAACAATGGATGGTGTAGACATGTATAGCCTAAAATACTCTAACCAACAGGCCTATGATTATACTTTAATAAAAGGCCTAAACTTTTCCCAGTAATCAATTTTGTAATTTGATTTGGTATTACTCTGATCATGTCCGCAGGATGAATTGGATTCAGTTAAGGAGACCTGGAACAGCCTTCTGATTCGTCCATCAAGGAATGAGCTTGTTCCCCACGGTCGCCCGGATGTCATGTATACCATACCTGAATTGTATGGCACAGGCGATTATCTGTGTCAAGTGTCTGAGGAAAATCGTACCAACTGTGAAGGCGACTGTATCCACCGCCATGACATAGCTTGTGATGAGGACGTTTTCACCCTGTGCACCCACATAATGGCACAAAACAATCTCCATGTTCCTGTGGATGCATTCATGGCAATTGACCTCTACATTTCCTTGAGGGAAGAATTGTCTGCACTTGTAAATGTTGAGTGAGTGAGATTCATATGAGGACCATCACCAGGCTCTGGAATACATTCACATGGGCCAGCTCCAAGCAGCCTCTTCATAGACTCAGACTCTTATTATTTTGAAAGGGTGATGGACAAACCTGGGATGTCAGTATCTTGAGTAAAACTACAGAATATAATGCATTTACCTTAGCAGTGGAAATTATCAAATAAATGGCAAAACAAAATTAAAGTCATTTTTGTTTAATAAAATGACTAATGTGCATGTTATTTGAGAACTGATATACTGTACACCAACCGTCCTGTGGCTCCCTCTGCAGGTCGGAACGCGCCATGTTCCCCACATTGACTTGTGCATGTTATTTGAGCACCCTGATATACTGTTAATCAGAACCCTGATATGCTGTTAAACATGAAACTAACCCAGGGTAAACTTAACCCTGGCAGTGGAAATAATAAAATGAATGTACAAAAAATAAATAAAGTCCCCTTTTTTGTTGAATAATTGACGAATGTGCATGCTGTTTGAGGACCCTGATATACTGTTAATAACATAACATGAAAGAAACTCAGGGTAAGCAGAATTACGGAAAGAGAGAGAATGAAGGTGCCATTCTGCCACAACAACACCGTTTCCTGGGGACCTCCAGAGAGATGGTGAATTACCTACAGTAGAATAGAGAAGCATAACATGAGCTACATGCAGTTGTAGATGTACATACCCAATCATGTACATTGAACTCACACACCTGACACTTACCACTAAATAATGTCCATCACCCACACGTTTGCATCAAGGACGCTAGTGAACTCTTCTGCCAATTCAAGGTATGATCCATAGTTGTTTGGGACTTTTAACACACACCCACATGTGTTGGACTGGGGGCTTCTTGTAAAGGTACTCTTAGGCTCAACAAATCGGATGTGGATTTCCTTGGCAACCAGGAGGTCTGCACCTATTAAAGACAACACAAAATGGTATGGATGCCACCCATTAGTCAATTAATTGACTGATTAGTATTAGTCAATACATTTTTACAGCACTGAACAGACTTCAAAGGAACAGGTTAATACTATCAAATAACTGAAACTTTCTTGCAGAATTACCGGTGCAAAATCTGAGAAATTTCCTGAGCCGAGCTTCGCTACAGGTCCTGATGAACTTCTTCAGGAAATCCAGAATCTCCTGTTCTCTTTTGTTGAGGTTCTCATACTGTAGCTTGGCTACAACTTTCCTGCTTGTAGGAGTGAGGCTGGTCATCACTTCATCCATTCCCCCTGGGGGCAGTTTCAGCCCTTTCAACACAGTGCTCCAACAGTCAGCTATATATGCTGGATCCTGCACTATTTCTTTGTGTGCCACTTCAAGTAACGTCTTCCTGACATTCTCCTCTGTGACAAGACGTTTTACATGATGTGCCTCTAGGAAATCCATCCATTCCTCTGTTCCAGAAATTGATTTGAAGTCCTTCATTGCTTGCTCAGAAACGTCCTTTTCTTCAGTGGGAACTGTTTCTAAAAACGTTGAAAACAGGTCATCATCCATGATTTTTTTGTCCAAGACAGTAGAAGAGGAAGGGCTTGGCCAGTACTACAGGGAAATAATTGGCAATGTTGTAGCCTATGACCATTACTTTAGCTACGTTTTCCCATTCATCTGTCATGTCATGTCTTGTCATAGGTATTCTCACAGCGTTTCCGCAAGTGCATTTCATAACAAAGGTCTCCCAGTATTCACTTAAAGCATCACGCAGGACTCCACCAGTGTCTTCTCCCTTCTCTGTGGTACCATTGGGTAGAACCATCGCCACCTCCAAGAGAGTGTCATCAACAGATAGACGACCATCCTTACAGGCAGCATTTAACTCTTCAAACACATTTCCCCTGTGAAGCCTTAGCTTTGTGACCTTGGGAGGTTCAACTGTTGCACTTTCCAGAGGGTATGATATATTATCTAGTGGTAGGGTATCATCCAGACTGATGGTGTCATCCATAAAGGAGTAGCCTATCTGTATTTCCTCATCAACTATAATGGGGTGCCTGCTCCCTGTGGAAGCAGCTGTAGAGGTAGAAGCAGCTGCAGATGGAGGTGAAGAAGCAAGTCTAGGCCGAGAAGCAGTTGCAGGTGGCGATTCAAATCCAGGTAGAAAAGCAGGTAGAGAATCAAACCCTGGTGGAGAAGCAGGAGCAGAACCAAATCCAAGTGGAGAAGTAGGTGGAGAGGCAGCTGGAGGCGGAGAAACAGCTGCAGGCGGAGAAACAGCTGCAGGCGGAGAAACAGCTGCAGGCGGAGGTGTTCCAGTGTCAGACCTTGCTTTACAAGATAGGTAGACTCTCAACATTTTTACTTTTAGACTTTCATACAGTTGACCCAGACTCAGCAATGGATCAAGCTCCACTTCGGTGAAGTCCCTAATTGTGAAATCAAATTCATTCAAATCACCAAGCTTACTTTTCCCGTGAGGGAAAAAAAGGGCTTTTCCTACTTCAACCAACTCTGCCATTGTGGTGTTCTTTTCTGCTTGTAGGTGTCTAGTGCCGCCTCCTCTTTTCCCTTTCACTTGATTGAAAGAGCCCCCAACTTCTTCAAACAACCCCATTTGGTAAGTGCGCTTCACTTTGGAAGCATTTTTGTTCCCCCACATTTTTCCAGCGCGATCATCCCCTTCAGTGTTTTTGGTTTTGCAGGCCCGTTTTCCAGAATAAACATCTTCAGTGTTTTTAGTGCCCCGTCTTTGTTTTAGTTTGGACATCAACCTTTCTGTAGCTTTGGAGACAGTTGTGGTGGTTCCTTCAAGTGCAGCTACTTCTCTTCTGCAGTACTGCCGAATAGCTATCCGGTCTCCAATCTTGGGTACATAACTCATTAGCTCGTCATCTGTCATCCCATGGACAGCATAGCAGTCAATCTGAAAAACAAAAACATTATGGAACTTGTGCCTCTCACCCTCTTTGCATGCCCTCACCCTCTTTCCAAAGTCCTGTGTGTGTGCCCCAATCCCTTTTCCAGTCTGGAAACTACAATATTCCAACTAGAAATACTGCTTTGTATGCTGCTCAAAAAAGTATGTATGCATACCTAAGTAAGTAAGTATAATATGTAAGTAATATGTAAGTAAGTATATATGCATACCTTTTCATTGATGAACGTTGAGATAACCCTCTCATCCAACCTCCGTTGCTCACGTAAAAAGGTGATCCACTCTTTATCCAACTCATCCATTCTATCAAAGAAATACAATTCAGTGACTAAAAAAAGGTATGGCATCATCACTAGCTGTAGATGGACTCAGACCTCTCCTCACCTCAACAATGTATTTGAATACCTACAGTAATAGCCTACTGTAGATTTCTGAGTTACAAAACTGAACAGTAGTGAAAAGTGAATAAACAGAGGGAAAGACAAATGGTGAGGGGTAGGGAGGCATCAGCTAAGATGGATGAGATGAGAGGAAGAATCAAAGAAACACACTTCTGACTTACAGAGCGGAAGGCTACTGGCACAAGTTCGCTGGGAATCAATTTCTGGGGAGGAAAAACAGACAAACTGCATAAGTAACCATGCAAAAGGTACAGTTAAGTGAACATCAGTTATTTTAACCTTGATTTATAATCCTAGCAACACTAAATTCAATTCCACTCAATTATATTATTCTATTTTCTCCCTATATGCATAACTAAAGTAATCTTAATTTATCCAAAAATATCTAGCCCAGTCTAAGTAGCCTACATGAAATAAACATCTGTGTAGCCTAATGCAATATATTGGTAAAAATGTCTACAGAATTTCTAAATCTCATCTATAAACGTTGCTGCTTGGGAGCTGGTAGCCAGCCAGACAATTGTCCAGACAATTATTCAACAACCTAAAGGGCTCTGCACACAGCGTGCGATTTCTGTTGCGCGTCAACATTCCATTTTGAAGTTTGAATGGAAGTCTATGAGCATCGCATTTCAACACACACGGCCCCGATTTTAATCGCACGGCGAAAATTCGATTCCATTCATTTTGAATGGGAAAAAGCACAAATTTGACAGTGCGACAAAACTCGCACGCCGTGTGCTTTGTCCCATTCAAAATGAATGGAATCGAATTTTCGCCGTGCGATTAAAATCGGGGCCATGTGTGTTGAAATGCGATGTTCTCATAGACTTCCATTCAAACTTCAATTACAGATTTCGGTATTCGGTTACAGTAATAGAATCCTGGATGAATGTAAATACGTGTAATTTATGTAGGTTATAACATTAGTCTACTTACCAGTTACAACAACGTGAATTTTGGGAAAGTGGGATGCTGACTGTATGAACTTGCCGAACATGTGCCGCGGACGGGCAGGAGTAGGGAGTCCTCAGTTTACGTCAGGTGCGGAGTGATTTGCGGAGGGATTTGCGGAGTGAGTTTACTAAACTGTGCGCACAGTTTATGAATCTGAGGCCACAGTTTACTAAACTGTGCGCACAGTTTATGAATCTGAGGTCACAGTTTACTAAACTGTGCGCACAGTTTATGAATCTGAGGCCACAGTTTACTAAACTGTGCGCACAGTTTATGAATCTGAGGCCACAGTTTACTAAACTGTGCGAACAGTTTATGAATCTGAGGCCACAGTTTACTAAACTGTGCGCACAGTTTATGAATCTGAGGCCACAGTTTACTAAACTGTGAGCACAGTTTATGAATCTGAGGCCACAGTTTACTAAACCCACTCTGCCTAATACCACCCCATCTAATAATTACATTAGTCCAGCAAACTGGATTTAAACAGTTTGAGGTTTTAATCATGTCATTATTCTCTCTCTCTCTCTGAATGGAACTCTCCTTTGAGCTTCACTCACTATTCTGTAGTGTCCTCCATCTCTCTCTCCGTCTGTCCGTCTGTCCCTCCCTCAATCTCTCCCTCTGCCGCCCCGACTGTCCCCCCTCCCTCTGTCTCCTGCTGCTGCTGCTGCTGCTGCTGCGGTGGTCTCTCTTGGGGTCTCTTCACGTTCCAGCGCATGCGTTTGTACAGGCCGGTGTTCACCCTCGCCTCGGGGCCGTGTGTGTTGAAATGCGATGTTCTCATAGACTTCCATTCAAACTTCAATTACAGATTTCGGTATTCGGTTACAGTAATAGAATCCTGGATGAATGTAAATACGTGTAATTTATGTAGGTTATAACATTAGTCTACTTACCAGTTACAACAACGTGAATTTTGGGAAAGTGGGATGCTGACTGTATGAACTTGCCGAACATGTGCCGCGGACGGGCAGGAGTAGGGAGTCCTCAGTTTACGTCAGGTGCGGAGTGATTTGCGGAGGGATTTGCGGAGTGAGTTTACTAAACTGTGCGCACAGTTTATGAATCTGAGGCCACAGTTTACTAAACTGTGCGCACAGTTTATGAATCTGAGGTCACAGTTTACTAAACTGTGCGCACAGTTTATGAATCTGAGGCCACAGTTTACTAAACTGTGCGCACAGTTTATGAATCTGAGGCCACAGTTTACTAAACTGTGCGAACAGTTTATGAATCTGAGGCCACAGTTTACTAAACTGTGCGCACAGTTTATGAATCTGAGGCCACAGTTTGCTAAACTGTGAGCACAGTTTATGAATCTGAGGCCACAGTTTACTAAACCCACTCTGCCTAATACCACCCCATCTAATAATTACATTAGTCCAGCAAACTGGATTTAAACAGTTTGAGGTTTTAATCATGTCATTATTCTCTCTCTCTCTCTGAATGGAACTCTCCTTTGAGCTTCACTCACTATTCTGTAGTGTCCTCCATCTCTCTCTCCGTCTGTCCGTCTGTCCCTCCCTCAATCTCTCCCTCTGCCGCCCCGACTGTCCCCCCTCCCTCTGTCTCCTGCTGCTGCTGCTGCTGCTGCTGCTGCGGTGGTCTCTCTTGGGGTCTCTTCACGTTCCAGCGCATGCGTTTGTACAGGCCGGTGTTCACCCTCGCCAGGTACGGGGTCGGCTGGCAGTAGCGGAATATGGATATCGTCGTACTGCCTATCTGACATAGGCCAATGAAGAAGTGTGAGATGCTGGAATGGACAGAGATGGAGAGAGGGATCAATAAATGGTTGATGAGGGATAGGGGAGGGATGAATGTGACGAAGGAGAAATTAAATGAGGTAATGATTATTGGTATTATTCATCTTTACATTGACAGTGGCTCACTGAGACCAAGATGTCTTTTTCAAGGGGTGCACTGCTTACTTTAAAGTGTGTGTGTGTGTGTGTGTGTGTGTGTGTGTGTGTGTGTGTGTGTGTGTGTGTGTGTGTGTGTGTGTGTGTGTGTGTGTGTGTGTGTGTGTGTGTGTGGGGGGGGCTGTGTGTGTGTACCTTTCTGGATGAGACTCATCCAGAGAGAAGAACTTGTAGCTGCCGTAGGTCAGTATAAGACGCTCCAGGCAAGTACACAGCTTTTGAGAGAAGTCTAGCAGCTGCATGGACAACAAACATTCACCAGACACAAAATCACTCAATACAGAACGCTTTTGTAGTGTATTTTCATGCTCTGTAACTATAGCGGTGGGCCTCTAAATACACACAATGGCCTTTTGACATGCATGTGCAGAGGATGTAATATCATCATGGGAAGATATAATTGCATTAGGGCCCGAGCCAACAAGACGCCCATAACATAAATTGCATTAGAATTGTATTAGACCATAGGGTGAATTGCATTATAATAAGACAATAACATCCTATTTACAGGCCAGAAAATGACCTCACCTACTATGATCTCACTGGTAAAACTTTGTATCTAACCAAATTAAAATGACGTGGACTCTGTTTTGATTGGCTCAGCGACAGTGACAAGGGGGGGGTATAAAATCCTGTGCACAGAGGGACTCTTTCTCTTTTTGTTCAGATCCCTCTTTTCCTTCATCGGACCACCAGCTCCATTGAGGGGCCATGCTGTGTAACCTGCTTTTTTGAATAAACACTCTTAAATTTGCTCAAGAACTCTTCTTCATGTTTAGCAGTAACAGATACCAAATATATACGAAATAATGGCGAGCTAGCCAGGAGTAAATATATATAGCTTAAAGTAATTATAGTGACCGTCAATTTTTGCATCTCTTCAACTTCTTCTCTCAGCGCCTGGAGGTAAGTAGCCAATTCCCCCCCTTTCTCTGCTCCCCCTCTCTCTGCCCTTTCTCTGTCTCTCCCTCTGTGCCTGTAACCCATTGACTTCTGCCCCTCCTCCTCCTCCTCCTCTCTGTCCCTCTCTCTCTCTCTGTCAGACTTCCAGCTTTGATGTAATTAAATGGTCTTAAAGCTGTAAACAAAAGAATTTAGATTTGTGTTGAGTATCTGTTAGAAATATAAGATAATTACAATTGGATTGAATTTAAAGAGCCGGATTTAGAAATCTGTATTTGTACATAAAATGTGTAATTGTACGATATTGTAGAAGTATCGTGTGTGTGTTTGTGGAGCAAAGAATGAATTGCTTCAGTGCGCGTTTTGCGAATGCGCTGTCGACAGGAAATTAACGGAAGACGTTTTGTTAATGGGTCGGCAATATTGATTTGTAGTACAGCAGAGAATGAGCTGCATGTAGGCTTGTTTTGGGAACAAGGTATTTGTATCAGAAAATAGTCTGATGAGTGTAAAGGAATGAGAATTCTTGGTTGATGTGTTTTGTAAGTAAGAGCATAGTCCGTGTTTGATAAGACAAAAGAACCATTGAGAGCAGTGAGCGGAGCTAATTGCTTTAAGTGCCGTCCGAGCCTTACGCCCGCAGGCTCAGGCTCTTGAGAGAGAGGCTGTGGAAAAAAGGCATTAAAGAACATTAGAATGAAACATTTGGTAAACAATACGTTTAACTGCATTGAAAGATAATCTTGATATTGCGGTGTCGTGAAAAGTAATTGTTTATGAAAGCAATGTTATGTTGTAAAGATTAATCTAAGAGTCCACAGCGGGTTTCCCCCCGGAGGAAAAGGGCAAAGACCAGCCCCTCCCCCTCCTCCTTCCTCTATCTGTTGATCCGAGCTCACACATGTTGTCTCATACAAGGCTGTCTTTGTCTCCAGTTTCAAAGAGAAAAAGGGAAGCTGAATTTGATCGATTGCATTGCTCATCTAAGGATAGTCGTGAAGTTGTTGTGTCGTGGAGAATGTAATTTGTTTGTGAAAACAGAGTTGTGTTAAGATTGTTGATTAAGGCGAAAACAGAGGGCGCGGTCTCCCCCAGAAGGAAAGGACAGAGACTTGCCCCTCCCCCCCTCCTGTTGATCCGGGCTCACACATGCATGCATGTTCAAACATACAGACACGTTGCATGTGATTGTTGCATTACATAGATTGTAGTAATTCAAAGATAGAAAGATAGTGAATTGATCATCGGGGGATTTAAAGTAGTTTAAAGATATTTGTCATTGTTTGTTAAAAGTAAAAGATAGATTGTGAGTTTTAGGTAAAGATTAAAAGAGAGTCGTTCTGTGAGATAGAGCTGTAGGCTGCCGGCGCCATCTGCTGGCCGGAACACGATAAGACAAGTCGGTTACTTGTTGTCTGAACATAAGATGTTGGAACATAATGTTTATTATCTAGTGGACAGATTGTAATAGTCCAATGATAACGTTTTCTTTCACAGGGTTACATCAATGAAGTGTCAATGACTAAGTCTAATTAATTATGCATTCCTTTCAAATAACAAGTCGATTTCTTTACAGATTGTAATTAATAATTAATCATTTTATTCCTTCCAAACAATAAATCGATTTCTTTACAGGTTGTTGTCATTATTCGTGTTTTACATCTTTTTATTTCAAGTTAAGTTCTTTTTCACAGTTTTTGATTAAAGAATAGCAGAACAGTTTCTATCTGAGGATTGATCAATCAAGGGTTTGTGGATCAGAAAGACTTAGAGCGTGACCTGCCTTTGTAATTTGATAAATTGTGTTGAACAGCCTTTGTAGTTTAATAATTAAAGTTGACCTGAACTATAATTAGTATTGATTGAGCAATTAAGTGATACACATTCATACACAATAAGGGAAAAACATTTAGATTAAAACTAAACTAAATTTGGATTGAATTGAATTGAAATTAAATTGAATTTAAATTTAAATTGAATGATTATTTAGTTATGATTATTAATAATTGATTAATATTAATTAATAGTGATAATTGATTGTTAGTGATTAATTAGTTATAATTATTTAAATAATTTAAATTAAATTGAATTAAAATTTTAATTAAATTTAAATTAAAACACACACACACATAGATTACATTTAAGTCAATAATACACAATACCACTGAAACAATCCGTTGTTCTGAATTGTAATGTTCTGTGTAGACAGTTGACGCGGTTAAAAGTTGGACTAGCATCTGTTTAGCAGATACGGCAACAGAAGGTGGGTTGTAAGAAAAGTACACCTTATAGCATATTTTCAGCATATTAAGCAGTATAAATATTTCAGACATGGGAGCCAAACCCAGTAAAATTGTGAGGGCTGTTAATACAGATAAGGGAATATTAGCAAATTCATCCCCTGTGGCTATAGTGGAAAAAATGAATCCTCTTGTTAAGGAGATTAGCAAAATGTCAACGAAATGGAATATTCGTTGGGCAGACATTGAACAACCATGGCCAGAAGAGGGCACCTTTGACTTACAATTAATTGCAACATTGGAGATACTTATCAATGCACATAAAGCGCATCAAAAAGGAAAGATTAGATCAGAGAAACGCAGGTTAGAGTTAGCTATTTTAGACCTCTTCAAGGTAGAGGGGCAGAAAGTAGCATTAGCTTGGAATGAGAAAACAGCTCACATGGATCCAGAAAAAAGAGATGAATTGGCCAAAGCAATGGAAGAGAAAGTGAACATTCCATTCTCACACACAGCTCCAATCTCCAGTCCTCCTCCCTATGCCAAGATACTGGAGGACAATTCTCAGCGGATCTACCCTCAGGTCCCCGTCCTAAGTACGAACGGAGCCTTCACTATCAAAGATGAGGGTGATAATGTACTAGAGAGGGGAAGAGCGAAAGTGACCGTGGATTTCGAACCAGAGAACAAGACAGATGACGGTGAAGATGGCAGTGGAGGTGAAGGCGAATGTTCCGGTGCTGACAGCAATGCACAGGGAGGTTACAGTGCTCAGATCAGAAAACTAATAGCCAGGGCCGAAAAACAGGGAAGGACAAGACGCTATAAAAAGGGAAAAGAAGAAAGTGGTTCTGAAGATGAGCAGGAGTCTCTGAAGATAGAGAAGAAGAAAGAGAGCTTAAAGCAAAAGAAGAGGATGTCGGAGGAAGAGGAGGAAGAAAGGGTGAAAAAGGATAAGGAGGAGTTAAGAAAGAGGGCAAGAAAACTCCAGAGAAGCCTAAGAGAGGAGGAAAGTTGTATACGACAGATAGAGGAACTGGAAGAACAGATAGCTCAAGTGACATCATTTCATACATCCCAGCCGAACCTCTCAAGAGAATATCGTCAAGTGTCATCACATCATACATCCCAGCCGAACCTCCCAAGGTCTACAGCGACACCAAGGTGGGACGAAAGAACGGAGCCACTAGTAAGCAATTATGGCCTTAGACCAAGAGGGAAGGCATCGGAGGAAGAGGAAATTCAGGGGGTCTTCCCGGTGCTGTTTCGAGATAACAAGATAGAATATCGTCCTTGGGGTCATACAGATCTGTCTGAAGTGATCGAAAAACTCCCAGTCCTAGAAGATGGGGGTCACCCTTGGACTAACGAGATGGACGTGAGACTGACAGGGACGCAGGCCGCGATGGGAGACCTGAAAAGACTCTTAGCCTTTATTACAGGATTGGACACCATGCAGGAAATATTGACGAAGGCAGGACTTCATAAATATATCGGTACATCAGTTTATGACCCAGAGCTCTTCGCAGCAAACAGAGGCAGGCTGTGGAAGGCAATCAGAGAGACATACCCTACTCACATTCACCCAGACAATATCATCGTGATGCCACTGGGAGAAGATGAGAATCCCAGGGGTTTCGTAGCCCGTGTGCACTCTCAATGGAGAAGTGTGACAGGGAAGGATGCCGAAGATAACCCGTTAGAAAAAGCCATAATCAGGGAAAAGATTCAACAAGGTCTCCCTACCCCAGTTAAGAACAAGTTAGCAGAAGTGGTGGGGCTACGACACATGAACAAGGCTGTTTATATAGACAACGTAGCACACCAAGTAGAATTATTTAGAAAGAAGATTCAGATACAGAAGGCACAAGACGAAGACTCACTCAGAAAACTAACTCAAGTACAATTGACTGAAGGCAAGAAAACCAGAGAGAGAGTGCAGACCATAGCCCTACAGGTCCCATCTCAGCCACAGCAACTGCAAACTGTCCCTCCCCAGTCATACCCACAGGGGCCACAAGGGGGGTATCCATACCCACAGGGGCCACCAGGGGTGCAAGTGGTTCCGTACCAGCCATACAACCAGCCTGGCCAAGGACCACCACAAGAGGGATGGACCGCAGCCAGGAAGAAGATGTTAGGACCATGTTTCCAATGCGGCCAGGATGGACACTTAGCCCGTACCTGCTGGAAGAAGAACCAGGGGGGCGCAGGGGGGAAACAAAAAGGAAGATATAGGCCCCCTGCTACACCGGCTCCAGGAGTGGTGAACCCCTACGGAGGCCCAGCAGCTGGGCTATAGGGGTGCCCAGAAGATCCGAGAGGGGGGTGCCAGCTGGTGGTGACAAACAGGCCTGAAGATGAACCTACCATATGGGTGTCGGTCAACCAACGTCCATTAGAATTGATGGTGGACAGTGGAGCAGCCTACACCTGTCTGAAGCCTGAAGATGCCACGCACCTTCCTATGTCTGGGAAATATGTGAAGACAATCGGATTCGAGGGAATTAAACAGCTGATCCCTACTACTGAGCTTGTAAGCTTAGAGTACAAAGGACAGAGAGCAGATCTGTCAATACTTGTATCAGAACACACGCCAATAGGGCTACTAGGGAGAGATGCACTATGCCAATTGAACTGTACAGTGAAATGCACACCTGACGGCTGTCGGGTGACAGTGCCACAAGAGAACAGACAGCTGTCTGTCATGATGGACAACAACGCATCTATGGTGTATTGGGTGGGAGGGCTTAGCCCAGACCTAATGGAACCAGCAAGGATGTGGGACAATTATATCCTGGCACACATGTCAGAGGCCAGAAGGCCTACTGATCCATTGCATTGTACACTCCAGTATTTTAGAGAAGTTGCAGATGCAAACCCAGATGAGTGGCTGAAGCATCAGCCAAAACAGGTACAGCTTAGTACAAGTTGTATAATCCTAGGCCCTCAGGGAGTGGCTATGAAGATAAACAGTGACACTTATCTAGATCAGGAGCATAAGATTGAGGGTAGCATCCCTCATGTGACACTTATGATATCTGAACACTATAAACAGAAGCATTTAGGGGCAATGATGGCAGACTCAGAAAAAGCCAGATTTGTAACGACAAAAGAAAACCCTGCTATCTGGAGGAGCATTGATGGACAGTTCACAAAACTGATGATCTCTGCTCAAGGAATAGGACATCCGCAGACTGTGAAGCTAATGAACCAGCTAATCCTTCCTGTACAACCTGAAAAAGACCTCAGAGAAGAAATGATACAGAATGTGCCAGCAGACCTGTGGGCAAAGAACAGTACAGACATTGGATTTGTGAAATCAGCTCGTCCATTGAGAGTTGAACTCATACCGGGTGCAAAACCCCCTTGGAAAAACCAATACCCATTGAAGCAGGAAGCAATTGATGGAATTGAGCCACAGATCAAAGGATTGTTAGAGGCAGGAGTCTTGAAGATAACTCAATATCCGTTAAGTAACACACCTCTTCTGCCAGTAACGAAACCTGATGGTTCATATCGTCTGGTACATGACCTACGGGCTGTGAATGAGGTAGTTGTCAGCTATCCAGCCGAAGTTCCTGATCCTCATGTGCTGTTGACTCAGATTCCATCTACAGCCAAAGTATTTACAGTGATTGATTTATGCGGGGCTTTCTTTTCTATACCTCTTAGTGTAGAAAGTCAAGGGTTATTTGGGTTTACCTACAAAGGTCAACATTATCAATATACCAGAATGCCACAAGGGTACAAACACAGTCCTCATGTTTTTAATCAGGTCTTGAAGGAGGACTTAGACGGGTTAGGGCAGACGATAAGTAGTACTGCCATTCAGTACATGGATGACATACTCCTTTGTGCCCCAGATGAAGAAACATGTCACAGGGATTCCGTTAAACTGTTAAAGGTTTTGGCGGAGAAGGGACACAAGGTGTCTAAAAAGAAGCTACAGTATTGCCAGGAAAAGGTAACTTACTTAGGACAATCTATTACACAGGGACATCGCAGTGTCACTAACGAACACTTGGAAGCTATTCAGAAGGCTCCAAAACCACGAACGGTTAGGGAAATGATGATGTTTTTGGGCATTACTGGGTATAGTTCAGCATGGGTGGAGGATTACACTAGACTGGTCGCTCCATTGAGGGGGATGATTAAGGAAACAGGTAGTGATAAACTCCAATGTTGCATTACTTGGACAAGGGAAGCTGATTTGGCGTTTGAGACAATTAAACACAAATTACAAGAAGCGCCAGCTTTAGCGCTTCCAGATTATTCCAAAGAATTTGGATTGTATGTTTCTTCTTCAGCCAAAGGGAAGTATGCCTGCGCTGTTCTTACGCAACCAACAGGCATTGGACCTAGTCCACAGCCCATAGCCTATTACTCTGTCGCATATTCAGAGGTAGAAATGGGTTTCGCGCCATGCTACAGAGCAATGGCCGGGGCATATCTTATGTACGAGAAGGCAACAACCTTAACAATGGGGTACCCAATTACCATTCTCTGCCACCACAGTCTAAGGAATCTTTTGAATCAAGGCAAGTATACTTTGACGATGCCTAGGATTAGGAATTATTACAGGATGTTGGAAAGGGAAGATGTAACATTACTAAGATGTAACACACTTAACCCAGCAGAGACCTTGCCAACCCCAGAAGATGGGGAACCACACGATTGTGTGAAGGAAGCTATGAGGTACTCTAAGCTTAGAGCAGATCTACTAGCTTTGCCTTTGAAGGAAGCTGACGTTGAGTATTGGACTGATGGATCTTGTTACCGGGTAGGAGAAAGTTTACGTGCTGGGTATGCCATAGTCCGATCCCAAAATTCAGGGTTCATTGTGGAACAAGCCGAGGCTGTTCCTCAGCCTTGTTCAGCTCAATTGGCTGAGTTGATTGCCCTCACAGAAGCATGCAACTTGGGAACCGGACGAAGAGTGACAGTGTACACCGACTCTGCCTACGCCCATAATGTGTGTCATCTACATGGAGCTGTATGGAAGGGACGGGGTTTTAAGAAAACTGATGGTTCGCCTATTCAGCACCACGCTCAAATCATGAAGCTGTTACAAGCCATGATGAAACCAAGGGAATTAGCCATAGTGAAGTGTGCCGCACACAGATCTGACTCATCACATGTCACACAAGGTAACAGGGCTGCAGATGATGCAGCCAAAGCCATTACAGGAGCAGACAAAGCAGGTAAAGTTCTGCTGGTCACACATGAAACACAGTTACAGGGCATGGTCACGCTTGAGGATTTGTTGATGTTACAGAGTGGGGCAAATGCGCTAGACAAAAACCTATGGTTAACAAGGGGGGCTAGTCAGGATGACACAGGTCTATGGAGAAATCATGAGGGACTGGTTGTGGCACCCCCAGATTTATTAGGCATGCTGATACAGGAAGCCCATGGATTAGCACATGTGGCCAGGGGGGAGGTAAGACGCAAGATCACCAAGGAATATGGTTTTTGGGCTCCATATTTATTGGAACAAATAGACCATATCCTTGGTCAATGTGTGGTCTGTTTGAAAAACAATATCAGACCTGGAATACCAGTGGGAACTGGGCATATCCCTACCCCAAACGGGCCAATGAAACATTTGGTGATTGACTATGTGGACATGATTCGTCCTGTTGCAGGATACAGGTACATGTTAGTTGTAGTGGACAGGTTCAGCAGATGGGTAGAAGCATGCCCCACTCGAAAAAAGGATGCTCAGTCTGTAGCAAAGTTCCTATGCAGGGAATTCATACCTAGGTTTGGAATTCCAGATAGGATAGCGTCAGACAATGGTAAGGAATTTGTGGATAAGACGGTAAAGCTTATACTACAAAAGTTGGGAATCAAGCAGAGATTTGGGTGTATTTACTCACCTCAAAGCCAGGGGATGGTAGAGAGGATGAACGGGGTCCTTAAGAACCGTCTTTCTAAGGTCTGTCAGCATACAGGTCTTAATTGGGTGGAAGGACTCCCTCTTGCATTGATGGCCTGTCGTTCCAGTGAGATTCGAGGGCTGCACTTGACTCCCCATGAACTGGCTATGGGGAGAATAATGACAGCTCCCTGTGCACGAACCAGTGGGAAAGGGCCAAGTTTGGCTCTCTTGGAGAGTGACATGAAAGCCTATGTACAGTACATGACTAACCGGCAAAAGAGTATCTCTTCTTATGTGCTCCACAAACAGGAACGTGAAGAGGAGGTGAACGCACAGGAGAGGAAGGACGCGTTGCAACCGGGTGACAAAGTATACGTGAAGGTCTACAGACGGAAGTGGCATGAGGCTCGACGGGAAGGACCATACGAGGTCGTTCGGTGCACTGGGACTGCCATCCAAATCAAGGGGTCCCCCACCTGGTATCACGTTCATCACTGCATCAAGGCACCCGATGAGGACGATGAGGGAGAGCCTCAGCAGGATGGTGAGGAGACCCCTGGGGACGAGGAAGTCCACAGCTTGGACATCCAGGCTGACGAAGATGTTGGTGAGTATCTGCGCCGTGATGCAGATGATGCCGGGGGCCTCGTCCCAGACCCTGTCCAGCCCAGAGATGAGCGGGCCAAGGGAGATCGTGAAGGATCCAGTGACTGCGACACCCCTCTGGGGGGTTCTACCAAGCCTGGTGTTGCCCCTGTTGTCACCCCTTCCGACCCTGACAATGCTCCAGACGGAGATGTCAGCAACCCGGGCGGCTGCCCGGACCAAGGTACCATTGAGAGACACAGACCTGTCAGTGATACACCCCAACCAGACAGATCCCGTGATACACCAAGGCCAATTAGGAGGAAACTCAAGCCATGCCGTTTCAGAGACTAATATACCCCTTAGTGTTCCTACCCCATTGACTTCCTTGGACAATGTTACACTTCACTCACACACTGTTATGCCTGGACGTCAGAAAAGAATGATCACAGCAGGTAGATCTTTTATTTGCCCACATTCACGTTGTACTGTTGATGATTGTTTGATCTATACCGCCGAAGCGGACGAGTGGTATTTACTGGATGCTAAATATGTTACACTTAATCAACACTCAAGCAACACGCAAGAAACTCGTGTGACATTAACTAATGTTGACAAGGTGTTGAACTCGTATTGGTGTGCTAGACGTAATATCGGTGAACAGGTGTCTAGTGAATCCAACAATTTCAAGGACAAAGTTTGTAGGAACGCTCCTGACTATCCACACTACTATAGGTTGGACTGTGAGAAATTTGTGCATGAATATGTTCACGTTGAGTTACCAGGAAAGGTTGAAAATGTTGCTGTGAAGGCTTCTACGAAGGTGATTGTAGTCGCTACTGACGATTATTTGTTGTATGATTCTAATCACCTGGGGACACGGTCCCACCCTAATTCTGCCACTAGTATCATGAAAGATTTTGCTTCAAAAATGAATTATTCTGATTGCTGGATTTGTCAACAGGTCCCTGTAAGTACATCTGCTCCTATGTTTTTCCCCATACCGTTAACTAAAGCAGAATGGTTTCATTATAATTGGCAGGGTTTAGCCCAATTTGTTTTACAGGGCAAGAACCAGAGCTCTTCTTGTCAGCCCAGCACGATTCTGGTTCCTTTAAATTCTTCCTATGCAGGTGTGGATATTGGTGTGTTGGAACGTCTGACAGCAGCAGTTAACGAACACCATAGGCCTAGCGGTGTGGGGAAGGTTATTATTGATAGGCTTACACATTTGTCACAACCAACAGGTCCGAAGAAGATATATATTATCCAAGCTATGTTCGTTCAATTGAATGGTACTGCATTGAGTCCTCATCTGTTATGTTCTGGGAGGGTGACTTCTACACGGTGGAGAGGTTCAGTTGTTATTTCTGGATTGAAATGTAAAGTTGTTGATTGTGCTATGGTGCCTCAAATGAAATTACATGATACCAATACTACCAGACGGCAGAAAGGCACCACGCAGCTTAAGGTCATGCCTCTCGTAAATATTACAACCTGTATTGACATACAATCTCGGCTCAAGGGCAGCGCGCTTCGTCAGCTAGGGGCCGCGTCTTGTATAGGTGGTGTCATTTTCCCGTATCCTGGTACGGAGCTTCAACTCCCGGAGGGTGTGTTTCTTGTGTGTGATAATAATGCATTCTCTAAGCTTCCTGCTTTGAGTGAGGGTCTTTGTTATTTAGCTCATCTGATACCTTTGATTAGGAAAGTTACTCGGGAAGAGATGTCTGTACTTCACAAACAAGCAACCCATCGTAGTCGTAGGGCGTTATCTACCGCTCAGAAGTTTTTTGGCCTAATATTCCCAAGTTATGGTGTCTACAACTCTCAGACTGAATTAAGTGCCCTATCATCCGTTCTTGAAAAACACATTAATGCTTCGGATGCTGTAGTATCTGCCCTGGCTACTGAATTGACTGAAACTAAGAATGTAGCTCTCCAAAATAGAATGGCTTTGGACATTATTTTGGCCAGTCAGGGTGGTACTTGTGCTTTGATAGGCGGTGAATGTTGCAGTTATATTTCGGATTCTGGTAACGCTCTGTATGATTTCCATGAATCTAACAAGAAGGGTATAGAGGATTTACGTAAAGAACACGGTTGGAATACATTGGATTTCTTTGATTCTGCTTTTTCAGGTATTGGTAATATGATCAGGTCCGTCGCTATTATTCTTGTTGTCATTATCATCTGTATTATGTTACTTGGTATTTTAATCAAATGTTTTGGAAAGTGTATTTCTGATGTTCCGGTTAATGCTTTGATGATGGCCGACATAGCTGATGAGCAAAAGCTGGATTCTGCTTTGCTTTCTGATTTTGTTTCCTCTTTTGATGATTTATTTATTAAGTGATGTTTTGTGATTGTTTGCTTCGGTTCCTGTTTGTTTCTTTCTATATCATGTGATTGATGTCGGTTGTGAAGTGTTGTAATGGTTACGCGACAATGGAAGCTCCTGACTATGGAAGTGTTATCAATCTGAGACAGCGGTAAAGGCTGTTCTCCAACTGGGGCCATGTGCTAGCAACCTCTGACCCTGCCGCTTCGAGGACGAGGGAAACATCGGTCGTTGGAAATTTCTGTATCTCAGTTTTTGTATTATGCATGATGAACTGAGTGTGGTTTAATGTTGATGTGTTGATGTGTTGATGTGTTGATGTGTTGGTGTGTTGATGTTGTTGATGTAGTTGATGGGTTGATGTAGTTTTTCTGTCTGTCGTTTAGTTTCGGAACACACTCTGCGTGTTCCGAGGGGGGCTGTGTAGTGTATTTTCATGCTCTGTAACTATAGCGGTGGGCCTCTAAATACACACAATGGCCTTTTGACATGCATGTGCAGAGGATGTAATATCATCATGGGAAGATATAATTGCATTAGGGCCCGAGCCAACAAGACGCCCATAACATAAATTGCATTAGAATTGTATTAGACCATAGGGTGAATTGCATTATAATAAGACAATAACATCCTATTTACAGGCCAGAAAATGACCTCACCTACTATGATCTCACTGGTAAAACTTTGTATCTAACCAAATTAAAATGACGTGGACTCTGTTTTGATTGGCTCAGCGACAGTGACAAGGGGGGGGTATAAAATCCTGTGCACAGAGGGACTCTTTCTCTTTTTGTTCAGATCCCTCTTTTCCTTCATCGGACCACCAGCTCCATTGAGGGGCCATGCTGTGTAACCTGCTTTTTTGAATAAACACTCTTAAATTTGCTCAAGAACTCTTCTTCATGTTTAGCAGTAACAGATACCAAATATATACGAAACTTTCTCAGTCATTCTCTCTTTCGCTGCCTTAATCTCTCCCTATAAAGCTGTCAAACGTGTGTGTGTGTGTGTGTGTGTGTGTGTGTGTGTGGAGGACAATGTAGAAATGTCTCATTGGAGGACAGGTTCATTGTAATGCACATCCGTGATTGATACCATTCCTTATTCCATCCCATGTGTTACAATGACCCGGTCCCGCGCATATTATGCCTCCACCAGCATCCAAAGGTGTGTAGTTTCTTACTTGAGAGCGTATGTAAGTGTGCAGGGGCAGGGAGCTGCGCGCGGTGGACTCCAGGTAGCTGAAGAGGGGCTGACAAACGTGCAGGAACGTAGGCACCACGCGGGCAAAGCACTCATTCTGCAGATAGTCACGCTCACGTCTGTACACGGAACAGACGCATGCACACGCACACGCGCACGCGCACACGCACACACACACACACACACACACACACACACACACACACACACACACACACACACACTTATTGTATTATGAATAGCCTTTCTAACAAATAAATACAACATGTAAACAGTATCTAACTTTCCACCGTTCATTGACCCCCTACCTGAACACCAGGAGTCTCTGAAAGTCCTCAGCCTTCTTCAGGAGGTAGTTGAACGTCCGTTCGATGGGTCGAAATTCATCATCAATCATCTTCACGTCGTCCTGCCAGGAGTCCCATGACTTCTCTGTGCAGTCAACAGTCGATGGCGCCAAAGCACCGTCCACCTGCTCTGACTCTGGAAATCGCGGACATTTCGAATGCAAATGCATGTTGCTTGCTACGGAAATATGCAATTAGGTGTTATCTACATTTGAAGGTTAATTAAGCAGCTATGATTTTAGACTGATTCACCTGTTTTAATCACAATGTCTGGTAATAATTCAGACATTGTCAACGTCTCCTCCTGCACCATGATTTCCTCGAAGGAGGCCATCTCGGATGAGACCTCGATATCCATCTTCGTTTCTCAAAGCTAGCAAGACAGATACATTGCCGACAAAACAAGCCTACAATGTAAAAAAAAAAAAAGTTCTGCTGAATAATTGAACCTACAGTGCACAGAATGTATAGTAGGTCAGTATAAGTTTATACTTACATAAAAGTTTATAAATGATTTGCTAGCCAACAGTGCACGCGTCCGGGATGGTAGGGGATGGTAGGGCAATACCGCTACCTGATTGGTTGGCGAAGCACTCGTGAAGAGCCCCCTCATTGGCTGGCGAGTCTTCCATCTAATAGGCTTGTTGCATCTAATTAGCCAGACTCCTTGCTATAAGCTAGCAATATTGGGCTAACGTAAATCTTATAATGCTAACTGAATGCGCTAGCAATATTGGGCTAACGTAAACGCTAGCTAGCTTCAAGTTATAGTTACTTAGACTAATGTTACTAACCATGAAATGTTATTTACTGAAATGCGGCGTGTGAACGGGTTGAAATGTAGAAACATACCTCACTGTATTCAAAATTCCCTCCAAAAAGGAAGTGTCATCGTGTGGTGTTGGATATGTGACTTTGGAGCAAACCATTGCTGATTTACAGGGGCTTTGTCAATGGGTAACACCATTGACAGAGATTTCTCGGACACATACAAAATGAATAATTTCATGTATATTAATGAGTGAAATTGTTTTTAATTATTATTTTGAACAAATAATGATGAAAATAATATACAAATACATGTATCCTAGTGTTAATTGGAAGAGCAAATCGGACAGCACAAAAACAGCAAATTCCAGTATAGCATATGCATTTTCTGCTAAATAAATGATGGAAGTTGTTGACCTTTTGCATTAAATGAAAGGGAAATGTGCCCCAATATGAAATTGATAATTGCTTGAATTGACTATTTGGTCAAATGTATAAATACTACCCATGGACTTAAAATGTACCCCTAATTATAGAAATTCCTTGGCAAAACTCAGACATCATCTGCCAGTGGTGTTCTCTGAAATATGATAATTTAATTTATCCTGGAATTATTCAACAGGTGACCGAAACTCATGTTGAAGTCAAATGTATGCACCGGATTGGAGTCAACCGCTTTTTCTGGCCAAGTCGGGATGATGTCCTATGGTATTTGCACGATGATATCATCAGAATGATTCCTTCTCCAACACCTGTAACGTCACGTCATGTGGAGATCGACAGAGACATATGGTCCAAGATCTCAGAAGAAGGAGAGGAATGACAAAAGGAAGCTGAAAGGAAAGAAGAAGAGGAAGGAAAGAAGGAAGGAAGGAAACAAGAAAATGATGAAAAGAACACATGGGAGGGGAGAGGGGAGATTTAAAAAGATGTGTTATTAAGTGTCAATGCAGTTAAGTTGATGAGTTCAATTGAATCGATTTTTAAAATATTGTACAACATTAACATTTTGCTCACTTTGTTTATGGAAGCTCAAACATAGTAAACATAGCAACATTGAACAATTTTTATCCATAATTTATTTTGGTATCAGAATAACAAGAAAATGCTTTACATTTGTGGCATCAAAATTAAACGTTTTTATCTTAAAGAAAGGTTTCTCTTTTTCCCCTAATGTGTCCTGTCAATTGTGTTACTCCTCTCAACTGTGTTACTTTGACTGTCAACTGTGTTACATGTGAATTTTGTGTCATAAATCTTTTAAATGTTGGCTAAACTGTAACAACAATGATGGGGGACATTTCTAGAGAGGGAAGTCTTACATAAGGATGTTGAACAACTCTACATTTAGTGTAATGTGGATTTATGTTGAAAAAAGCTTTATGAATGAATGAATGAATGGTCTTTATTGTCATTGATATAGTACAGGTACCATACAACGAAATTTGCGAGGGGGGGGCTCCCCTGGTGCTAGGAAAAAAAATACTAAAAACAAGAAGGGAAAAGAGCTGGTTTACATAAATAAAGGCTATATCCACTATCCACTATACTATACTATACAAATAAAACACTGTGCTGTACTCTATGCTATGGTATAAATATCCTAACATTTCCTATCTCTGAACCTTATGTGCACGAGGGATGTCATATTGCACATAGTATTATTGCACATTCATTTAAAGTGTCGCAGTTTGCAGGTTTGAAATGTTCACAGTTGTGTTTCAGTATTGCACTTGATTACAATCTAGTAGCTGCCATCAAATTGTCTAGATTGTCCAGGGCCTAGAACCTAGGTCTTTGCTGTGTTCAGTACCTGAATGGCCCTAGGGTAGAAGCTGAGCTTCAGTCTATTTGTCCTTGCGGACATGGTCCTGAACCGCCTGCCCGAGGGCAGCCGAACAAAGTGTTCGTTCCCAGGGTGGGATGGGTCTCTGGAGATCTTGGAGGCCTTCCTGAGGCAGCGTGTGTTGTACAGCTCTTCCAGAGAGGGGAGGGGGGCGCCGATGATCTTCTGGGCCGATCTCACGACTCTCTGTAGCGCTTTCCTCTCTGCGGCTGTGCAGTTGGAGAACCACACGCAGATGCAGTAGGTGAGGATGCTCTCCACTGCGCAGCGGTAGAAGGTCACAAGCAGCTCCTGTCTGAGGTGGTATTACCTGAGGACTCTCAGGAAGTAGAGCCGCTGTTGTGCCTTCTTGATGATGGCTGCTGTGTTGGTCTTCCAGGACAGGTCATCCTGTATGGGCACCCCCAGGAATCGGAGAGTTGAGACTCTCTCCACGCTCCCTCCATCGACGAGCAGGGGCTGGACCTCAGATTTTTTCCTCCTGAAGTCCACGATGATTTCCTGGGTCTTTGACTGGTTCAGCAGCAGGTTGTTAACCTTGCACAGCTTGCCCAGCTGCTCCACCTCATCCCTGTACGCCGCCTCGTCCCCCCCCCGAGATGCAGCCCACCACGGTGGTGTCGTCTGCAAACTTTATGATGGAGTTGCTGGGGTGGACGGGGGTGAAGTCGTAGGTGTAGAGGTTGTAGAGGATGGGGCTTAGCACGCAGCCCTGGGGGGACCCAGTGGTGAGTCTGAGGGCTGTGGAGGTGTGGGAGCCCACCCGCACCCTCTGGGGGCGGTCAGACAGGAAGTCCTTGATCCATGCACAGATGGAGTGTGATAGTCCCAGGTCTAGTAGTTTGGTCACTAGCCTGTCTGGAAGGATAGTGTTGAAGGCAGAGCTGAAGTCCACAAAGAGCAGTCTCGCGTAGCTTTTCCCCCTCTCCAGGTGGGATAGAGTGGAGTGGAGAGTCGTCGCGATGGCGTCCTCTGTGGACCTGTGGGCTCTGTAGGCGAACTGGTATGGATCCAGGTTGGGCGGCAGGCGTGTGACTATGTGGGCCCGGACCAGTTTCTCGAAGCACTTCATGATGATTGGTGTGAGTGCCACCGGGCGGTAGTCGTTTAGGCAGCTCACCGTGCTTTTCTTCGGGACTGGGATGATTGTTGAGGTTTTCAGGCAGGGTGGGATGGTGGCCTGGGACAGGGACTGGTTGAAGATGTTGGTGAAAACCCCGGCCAGCTGGTCGGCGCAGTCCCTCAGCACCCGTCCCAGGACGCCATCCGGCCCTGAGGCTTTTCTGGGGTCCACCGCCTTCAGCACGCGTCTGACTTCATGCTCTGTGAGGGTGAGGCTGCTGAGAGCTGGAGAGAGTGGTGTTTGTGTTGTGGTTACCTCCGTTCGCCCCTCGTCGAACCGGGCGTAGAAGGAGTTCAGCTCTTCCGCCAGCAGGGGGTCGTCCTCAGCGGCTGTGAGCCTGTTGGCTCTGAAGTACACACATATTGAAGATCTTTCTCAGTCGTTTTTGCTGTAACAACAGTTACTATACTGTAGCAATTCTCTATATATATACATCAACCACAACCAAGACCAACAAGCTTACCAGAGACCATGTGTGGTCCCTGTGACCAACAGGATGTTGTGAAATGCCGGTATGATTGATAAAAGCCTAACTGTTTAAACATCATGACTGCAGCTACATGTAAACATATGGAACATTATGGTTTGTCTAAATGATCCCATCTAATTAAGCTGTCTAATTGATAGATTGGATTCTTTGGGGGACCCGGGCTACCTAACCTCGCTGGCTCTACTAGATGTGTCGATGTAATCTGATTGGTTGAGAGGGCAGGCCAGGGTGGTGTCGTCAGCATGCGACAAGCAGGGTTGCCAGATGGGGCGGGTTCCCACCGAATGGGCTACTTTTGATCACATTGGGCTCGATAAATAGCATTTAGGTTGGGCTGGATAAATAGCATTCATTTTAGGCGGTATCAAAATGTCTGTGCCTGAAAGATACTGGGCTGGTGGTTTCTGCTGGATTAAGCTGTTTTTAGACTGTGGTTAGGCTGGAAAGTGTTAATCCCATCTGGCAACTCTGGGGCCTGGCCGCGTCATCAGCATGCGACAAGCTGCCAACCACACACACACATACACACTAGACAGCTAGAGAGTTGTGAGATTGAGCTACAAATTGCTTCATAAATCGCATGTCAACATGTTTCGGAGGAAGCTGACATCTTTGGATTATCATAATCCTTCTGGATTCGACTGTAAAGGTATGATAAAGCCAAGCAAAGTCAGCTGTTTTTCAACGAATAATGATGCTGTGAATGAATGTTGCCGGGCTACAGGCAGAGCAGCAGCTGCTCCTGCAGGGTAGCATGGACAGGGTAGCATGGACAGAACCACTCCACATCTAGGAGTTGGTTGATGTAAATGTGTTCGACTATTTCACTTCTATTCCTCCAATAGCAGACTAAATAGGGCTCTCTAATAGTACAGTAGTGTGGTAAAGATGCAAACATAGCTATGTAGCTAGCTACAACACCTCACACACACACAGACAGTCTGCATCAGAGAGGCAAGGCAAGTTTATTTGTATAGCACATTTCATACAACAGGGGCAATTCAAAGTGCTTTACATATATTATTGAAAATACAGCAAGAGGAGCATAGCAAGAAAATAAAAATGACAATGAATAAAAGCAAATATAAGAAGTAAATAGATAAAACATTCAATAAGACAATAGTTAATGGATAAAAGTCATTGATATAAGTGTTTGTGTTTAATCATAACTGCTGCAGAACATGAAGGTTTTTAGCTTAGATTTTTTTTTTAAATGTAAGGGTTTGGGCCTGTTTGATTTCTTCAGGGAGTTTGTTCCAGGAGCATGCGGCAGAGTGACTGAAAGCTGCTAGCCCCATTTGTGACTAACACATACTATTTATATTCCAAATGTACAAAGTAGTACGTCTAGTCACACGTGGCTGTTATTGAGTGACTGTAAGGCAAGGCAAGGCAAGGCAAGGCAAGTTTATTTGTATAGCACATTTCATACAACAGGGGCAATTCAAAGTGCTTTACATGCATTATTTAAAAATACAGCAAGAGGAGCATAAGAAAATAAAAATTACAATGAATAAAAGCAAATATAAGAAGTAAATAGATAAAACATTTAAAAAGACAATAGTTAATGGAAAAAAGACATTGATAGAAGTGTTTGTGTTTAATCATAACTGATGCAAAACATGAAGGTTTTTTAGCTTAGATTTAAATATTTTAAGGGTTTGGGCCTGTTTGATTTCTTCAGGGAGTTTGTTCCAGGAGCATGCAGCAGCGTGACTGAAAGCTGCTGCACCGTGTTTTGTTTTTACTCTTGGAATTATTAGCTGATTTGTCTCAGCTGACCTTAGGGACCTTGCGGGAATATAGGGTGGGAGGAGATCTGATATGTATTTTGGTCCAAGACCATTTTGTGATGTGTATGTAATTAGGAGGATTTTGAATTCAATTCTCTGAGAGACTGGTAGCCAGTGCAGGGATCTCAGGATTGGTGTAATGTGTTCAAATTTCTTTGTTTTTGTTAGGACCCTAGCAGCGGCGTTTTGGATGAGCTGCAATTTACGAACAGCTCCTTTAGATAGGCCTGTTAGTAGACCATTACAATAATCAAGTCTACTCGAAACAAATGCATGGATGAGTTTTTCAAGGTCTTGCTTGGACATGAAACCTCTCATTCTTGTTATGTTTTTCAGGTGATAGTAGGCTGATTTAGTTATTGAGTTTATGTGGCTGTTGAAGTTTAGATCGGAGTCTAGAATTACACCAAGATTTCTGACCTGTTTTTTACTGTGAAGAGAGAGAGAATCAAGTTTTGCACTGACTTTCGATCTTTTGTCAGGTGCACCGAATACAATTATCTCTGTTTTGTCCTTGTTTAGTTGGAGGAAGTTTTGTGTCATCCAGGCGTTTATTTGCTCAATGCAATTACAGAGATTGTCAATGGGACTATAGTCGTTCGGTGAGAGGGCTATGTAGATTTGAGTGTCATCCGCATAGTTGTGGTAGGCAATTTCGTTCTTTTTGTTCAATTTTGACTGTACCACCATGCTGTGACTGTACCACCATGCTATACACTCTGGTGCTGTATAGGTAGATGTGTATGCTGCTGGCCACCTACATTGACGTTGTACCACCATGTTTTCATTTGCCCTGCCAGACGAGACTGAGTTCAGGAACTTCATAGTCTGGCTGGAGGACCAGAAGATCAGACACTACAAGATCGAAGAAAGGGGCAACCTGAGGAACATTCCCAGCTCAGAGTGGCCCAAGTCCTTTGAACAGGTGAGCAAGCAGGGATGCAAACTTGTCACCTACGTCTCATCCAAGTCACATGATGACTATTCTAACTAATCTTCTTGTCTGCTAAACTCCGCTGCTGTTGATGTAACTTTTAGCTTCATGCAGCTTAGGTACAGTTCTAGAGAGTGTGGACGACAGTCACAGTAAGCAACCTGTTTTCAACATAATTATGCGGGTGTTATGGTTAGGGCCGCCGCTGAGGCCACCATTAGTGTTGTCGCTATCCATCTACCACCGCTAGTGCTAGCGATATCCATTTAGCACCGTTATTAGTGCTTGCGCTATCCACCCCCCCCCCCCCCCCCCCCCCCCCCCCCCCATCAACAAAAATGTTATCCGCCCATTGATAATTGTCTTAAAAGAAAGTGTCACCTTTTTGGGCCGTCACCAGTTTGCACCCCTGGCAAGGCTGCTACCTGTGGCACAGTCAGGTGGCCATGATGCAGCAGGCTCATGAACAAGCCCACTGTAGACAGTTGACTATCATCCCCGAATGACGAGTTGCACCACTACCACATCCTGTCTTAACTGTACTATTGTCACCTTTATCTTGTATTATGCCTATTGCCTTATTGTCCACAAATTGTCTGGATACTATTAATGGTATCCTGTCTTATTATTTTAGTTTTTGTGTGTGTGTGTGTGTGTGTGTGTGTGTGTGTGTTATGTCCTGTACTACTGTCACTTTCTTATCTTGAATTATGCCTGTTGCCTTATGCTACAATGTCAGGAACCGAAGCCTAAGGGTTTTACTCTCTTACACGTGTGTAATGTGACGTAACAATAAACGTGAAACTTGAATCATGATGCAGTACGCTAATAATGTATCAATATGTTTTCTGTATTCGATTACCAGATGTCACTAAAGAAAAAACATGTGTTCCATAAAGAGTCAAAGAAAGAACGAAGTCTAGTTAGGCCATATGTCACTCACATCACAGGGTCCTGATAGGCCTACTCATTCTTTGTTTAGTTTCCTTCAACACCATTACCTCACCCAGCCCTGTCCTGATAATCATAGTCAATCAATCATAATCAATAATCAACCTTGCCCTCCACCAGTTGTCACACGGTCATTGTGTTTCTGCCATTCATTTTAGTTTTTCTACTGCTCCTGCATATTATCAACCCTTCAGGAATACTGATATTAAAAGATCCCTCAGATACATTTGTACCCCATGTCTTTGTCCATGACGATTCTGTTGGGAAATATAAATAGTTTGATTTGACTCTTGTTTCCTATGCAGTATCTACAGGATGTGAAATGCCCCTTCAGTGTCCAGGAGAGGCCAGAGGCGGTGGACTGGTTGCTGGGTCTCGCGGTTCGATTTGAGTACGGCGACAACGGTACTGTTTTTAGTATAGAAAAATAGAAATGTCATACAGCTCCAGTCAAAAGTTTGTATCTTGTCCTAGTTTTATTGAACAGATCTGTCGAATATTTTATTCTTAAAGTGTTTAACTCTTTGACTGCCAGCCATGTTCAGAGCGGAGAGCTCCACACTGCCAGACTTTTGGGGCATTTTCGCTGAACTTTGAAGACCCACCAAATATTGAATTTTCGGACTACATAAACATTGAACATATCTACCAAAACTTTAGACTCTCTTCTTTCATCAGAAAAAGAAAGTTTGTTTCTAGCCTCTTTGAGTGTTTAGAAATCGGCCGTAGAACATAGGGTGGTTTCAGCAAAAACACCTGATTTTGACCAATAAACAGAGAAAACGAGCTTTTTCTGCAGAACTTTTTATTTTATTTTATTTTTCTGCACTTTTTCTGTATCATCCGACTCTGAACTGTTTGAAGAGTCGCGCGATGGCCGCGATGCTCCGCAATGCTCCGCGCCGCGTTTGGCACATACCCTGATCCGTTTCGCCATTACTACAACCCACAGCAAGCCACTTCCTTCTCCAGGCTTTTATCGAACTACTGCCCCCATCTGGGACCGAAATACATTACACCCAAGTCTGAAATTCACTCGCTAGGTGTAGAACATGTCAATAACGCGATCCCCGCGGGAAAAAAAAAAAAATTCTATAAGACGCCAATTGGCGTCTTTGGCAGTCAACATTACTATTCTATAAGACGCCAATTGGCGTCTTTGGCAGTCAATGAGTTAATTCAGTGCCCATAATTGTGTGAACTTAGCAACATGGTGCACACTGACTGCACATTATCACTCTGACTGCAATGTTCCGACAGTGCCACTAGATGGCGACCTCGTCACAGACGTGGCAGCTCGCAAAAGAATGTCAGTTAATCTTCATCTCGCTCCCACTGCAGTATGGTTTTGTGTTATCTTCAGTGTGCAGTAATGTAAATGAATGACATTTAGCATTAATATCCACTCTTGTTTTAAAGCAAAGCTGTGCTGTATCGACGGGTTAGGTCTTAGTTATTTTGACTGATAATGTTGAGTAGTAAAGCCATTCTGCATGTTGATTAGGGAGCTGTCAGTGTCCTTCTACACTTACCATGTTAATATGGTGCTGAGACTGTGTTTGTTTGAATAAATAGGCGACACATTGATGTCAATGGGACTCAATGGGTCATAAATAGAAATGCAGTCCTGAGGTAAGTTTTTAAACTGTGTAGCTGTTTGTCCCACTCCCTCCACAGTCGACAAGTACAAGAATTGCCCAAAAGCAACGGCCTCCATCAGCACTGAGAAACCTTCTGATCCTCTCATTAACCTGGACAGTGAGTCTCCCCCCCCCCCCTCTCATTAACCTGGACAGTGAGTCTCCCCCCCCCCCTCCTTCACCCTCCTCCTTTACACACACCTCATCTCCTCCGTCCTTTACACCTCTCCTTTCCTCCCTCTCTTCCTCCGTCTGTCCTCTTCTCTACCTTGACTCTCCCTGATTCCTCCTCTTCTCTTCCTCCTCCTCCTCTCTTCCTCTTCCTCTCTCCGTCTTCCTCCTCTCTTCCTCTTCCTCAGTGGTTTCCTGTGATAGAGTGGTGTGTGATTAAAGAATGTGGGTCTGCACTGAAGTGGCTTAGCCAGCCCAGCATGTCAACCCTGACCACCAGACTTGTTTACTCACACCCACAAATCATGTGTGTCTGTGTCTGTGTCTGTATGTCTGTGCGTGTGTGTGTCTGTGCGTGTGTGTGTCTGTGCGTGTGTGTGCGTGTGTCTGTGTATGTCGGCGTCTGCGTGTGTGTGTCTGTGCGTGTGTGTGCGTGTGTCTGTGTATGTCGGCGTCTGCGTGTGTATGTCTGTGCGTGTCTGTGCGTGTGTGTGTCTGTGCGTGTGTATGTCGGCGCATGTGTGTCTGTTCGTGTGTATGTCTGTGCGTGTGTGTGTGTGTGTGTCTGTGTGTGTGTGTATGTCGGCGTCTGCGTGTGTATGTCTGTGCGTGTGTGTGTCTGTGCGTGTGTGTGTCTGTGCGTGTGTATGTCGGCGCATGTGTGTCTGTTCGTGTGTATGTCTGTGCGTGTGTGTGTGTGTGTGTGTGTCTGTGTGTGTGTGTATGTCGGCGTCTGCGTGTGTATGTCTGTGCGTGTGTGTGTCTGTGCGTGTGTATGTCGGCACATGTGTGTCTGTTCGTGTGTATGTCTGTGCGTGTCTGCGCGTGTGTGTGTGTGTGTGTGTGTGTGTGTGTGTGTGTGTGTGTGTGTGCGTGCGTGTCTGTCTTTTACTCCCTAAGGCAACAACCCTGACTTCAAGGCAGGCGTCATGGCCCTGGCGAACATTTTAAAGATCCAGCGTCATGACGACTATCTGGTTATGCTAAAGGTGAGTATGTGTCACTCAAAAAGCTCAGAAACGCAGCAATGTCAAATCAATGAAACACTGATCTGGTACTTGGGTGGGTCAAGATCTTTCTGATTTTAAAGCGGATTCGGTGGTTGTGATCTGTGATTTCTTTCACCTAACAAAGGCTATAAGGATCCTCATCCAAGACAGGCTCAATCCAGAAGCCATTACCAAGGCCGGCCAGTCAAAGGAGGTAAGCTCTTTGTCCAAGCCTTATACAGCCTTATACAGTACACGTGTGTCGTTTATCAAATGCTGAAAATGTATCCAAAGAGAAAAACGTACGTTCTCTCAACCCAACATTTAAACGGAGTTCACACACAATCTATCTGCAATGTTGAGGAACCGAAGCCTAAGGATTTGACTTTCTTATACTTGTATAATTGGACAAAACAATAAACTTGATTCTGATCCAAGCAGACACATTTATATCACGTTCCTGTCAGAGTGTGATAGGTGGACGGCCTGTTTGCCTCAGAAGTGTCCTGTGTTGAGGAGTTTTTTCCAGAGCCTGCAGTGTGTTTGCACCCCTGTCGTCCTGATTGCCTCTTAATGGCTGTGATGTATCTCTTCCTGTTTGGCCGTCCGTCCTCTAGGGTCTTCCCGTGGCCCTGGACAAGCACGTCCTGGGGTTCGACACCGGAGGTGAGTCCTTGACTTGTCTGCCACTATATTATGTCTATTATCCTGTTCCACAGACTGGCCGTTGTACAGCATGGCGCGGGTCCAGAGGAACACTGTCCCCCATAGCTGCTTGAGCTCTTACACCTTTTTTCTTTCTTTTTATTATTATATTTTTTTTATCGTTTGTATTTTCGTTCCGGTGTCTTTTTTTTCTTTTACCAAGTCGGCAAGGTCATTTTTCAATTGACAGATTATGAAAGTGCAGATTGTAAACTTTCAAAGGATGTGTCATACATTGAAATATTGAAGATAGTTGAAGATAATGCTTATTTGAATGTTGGTACACCTCAATTCAACTAGCGCAGAATATTGCCCTGAACCAAAGCAAACTGGTTTCAGACTGGCCTCCATCGCCCTAGTTAACTAACAACAAAGAACATCTGTATATAGATTGTATGCTGGTATATCGTGAACATGCTATAAACGCAATACGTCTCATGTCACATGATGCACAAGCTAACACCTTCCTGTCTGCTAAACTCCACTGCTGTTGAAATAACTGTTAGCTTCAGGCAGCTATGTACAATTCCAGACAGCTTAGCGAACACAGTCACATTAACACTAGAACAGCCGTGCCTTTTTTACCTACTCAAAGAGTCGCCTCAGGGGGTCAAATGACCATAATCTTTACAATGGAAAGCTGCTATTAGCACACAACAACCACTAGTTGTCCGCTTGTAAATTAGCCTGCTTCCTACACAGAAAAACTGCAAAATAGCTTTATACTAGCTTATCCTGATGTGATTTAGAAAATGTAAGGATACTGGGTGGTAGAACGCACATATCTAGGAAAAGTCATTAAAGGAGGGTCCTGAAATTTGAGTGCAAAGATATGAAACATTTTTTACTCAAATGACCCCTCATGGCTGAAGTGTTAAGCAACCTGTTTTCAAAGTAATTAAGCGTGTGTTAAGGTCAGGGCCGCCGCTACTTACATCATTGTTAGGCCACCGCTAGTGCTAGCGCTATCCATGTAGGACTGTTAGTGCTAGCACCCTCCCCCCCCCCCTCCCAGCATATAGTAGGCTACACCTTGAATTCATTCTCTGGGAGAACACAAAACAGCTGTTATGAACAGAGGTGTCTGACATGGTAGGTGTCTGACATGGTAGGAACCAAGTTTAACATGTTTCAATTTGCTTCAAAGTGTATTGGATGTATTGGATTAATTAATGTATTGATCGGATGTGTGTGCGAACCCGGGTGGCTACTGTGTACGACTCGGCATAAAACACTTTGATCCTCACACAAGACAGTCAGACAGCTGTCTAGACATCGTATTGGCCTAAACTAATCCGGAGTCCTTATTTTCATTGCGAGTGGGATAGATTGTTACCAGAGCCGTTGGTTTCATCCTTCAGGCCGTTACTGAAACTTACTGAGGAAGTTGCGGCAATTTAGCTGCCAACATGCTAACGATGTCGGCCCTTCTCCCAGGAAACACGACACGTGACTTATCACTGTGGAGAGTCATGTGTCTTTTCCCTGTGAACCACCACTGGCTTGTCTTCCTCTTTAACATCCTTTCAACCCCGTGTCGAGGGGTTCCGTCACTCTTAAAAACCATCGCTTTATTACTTTATCAATGTAGGGTTACTTATTATTATTATTATTATTATTATTGTGTTTTTTTTTATCTGAATGCTGCAATGTTGATGTTGAGGGACCAAAGCATCTTGTGTACTTGTACAGTAAGATGGAATAAAAGTGATTCTGATTGTTGTGAAGAGTGTAGTCAGCAGCAGCATAGGACTGCGACGTCGTCCCCATGCTGTCATAGGTTTATATGTAAAATGATCATTAACTTATATATTAACTCATAGCCTACTATATTGCATCATATTCCATTTCCATATTGTACCCTGTACAGCATTTTGCACTGCTGTTTCTACTGCAGTACGACTGGTCCCGGTGTAGTACGACTACCATCACTTTATCACTTTATTATAACTTACTTTACTTATTGTACTTTATTCTGTTATTGTTGAGTTTGTATCTTGCTGCAATGCCAATGTTGAAGAACCGAAGCTGAAGGTTTTGACTCTTGTGTACCTTGGATGTAATAAAAGCGATTCTGATGACGGTGTCTCCTCGCTGCAGACACCACCCTGAACAAGGCTGCTCACTCACTTACACACACACTTACACACACACTCACACACACACACACACACACACACACACAAACAAACACACATTAACTGTGTGTCCTCTCTGCAGACGCCACTCTGAACGAGGCAGCTCAGATCCTGCGTCTGCTCCACATAGAGGAGCTGAGGGACCTGCAGACCAGGATCAACCAGGCCATCGTAGCTGTGCAGGCCATCATCGCTGACCCCAGGACAGACCACCGCCTGGGCAAGGTCGGCAGATGACCTGCCCCTCCCCCCCAGCCAGCTTGACCCCCCAAAACTCCAGCTTGATGACCCCCCCCCCCCAAAAAGAAAAGGAAACCACACACATGGTCTTCGTCCACACAGATCATTAACAAAGTCACAGTCGACCAAACTATGAACATACAGCGGCCTAAAGACCCTGTCTTTATTTTATTTTCTCCCCCCCCCCAACGACCATGAAGAAGCCTTTGTTGGATTGTTTGTTTTCTGAAGGATTGTGGGAAAGATTTGAGTGAAATGGACGTCTTTTTGTTTTATTAACAACAAAGCCTTTTCCTTAATGTATGGAAGGAGTTGGGGATGGTGTGTTTGTAAGAAGTGGGTTTCAAACAAGAAGTGTGTGGTTGGTTTGTGTTTGTAAGAGATGGAAGTGGTTATCTGATGGTTCTTTGAAATGAAGCTTGAGTAGGAGGATGGGTTGAGTAGGAGCCAAACCAAAGATTGAGTAAGACAGAGTATATATATACTGAATCAGTAAACCTATTATCAAGTCCTGAATCACATTTTATTGTTATAAATATCACATCTTACAAAAAGATACAAAAGGATTAAAAAAATAACTGGTAAAAACAAGTATTTGGCAAAACGTCAATGCAATTTCATATATGAAATACAAATTCTTATTAGTGCACAACATACTCAAATACTGCATTGCTGTGTGTTCATTCATACACATTAACAGTTACAACAGGACTTGTGGCTCAATGATAGTATTTTGTATTTTTTTTCAAAGCTCTTATTTTCTTTGGCTTTCTATATAAAAAAATCTAAAACAAAAAAACAACTCACATACAAAAATACAGTAGAAAGAAATGAGGTATAAAACAAATTTACAAAACTTTTATTTGGATGGGGAAATAGTCACGGTTGGGCATTTGTAAATTTGCTCTGGTGGTCGTCGTGGTTGCGGGAACCCTTGTTCCTCTTAAGTTGAGTGTCCTTCTCTCCGTCTCCGTAGCAGTCTGTGAAAGGGTTCTCACACGGCAAGCACTTCAAGACTCGCCCAGAAATAGCACCAAGAGACCTGGTCTCTGTCATTAGAGTCTCCCTGTAACAGATAATAACCACATTAGGTCACCGGCCTCCTCCGAAACCTCACAGGAACACTCCCAGAAACACCTCACATCCTCAACACCTCCACTCCCGTTGACAGCAGACAGCCACAGAACAAACATTACATCCAAACTTGTCATTTTTTTTACCACCCATAACAGTAAAATACCCCTCTTTTTAAAAAAGATCTGGGAGTGTAGTTTCCACAAACACAGACTGTGATCTTCTCCAGGCTGTTGCCTCAGGTTTGCACACACACACACACACACACACAGGTTCTTTGAAGTGCTTTGAAGTACCCTGCGATGACCGGTCACATTTCGTCACCGGGGTCTGAAGTACTGTGATTTGGCAGCAGGTGCCTTCTACTTTTTTCCAGCAAGAGAGCTTCCTAGTTGGCTGGTTTCTGTGTGCGGAGGCCTTTGTGTGTCATGTCTGTCATTTGGCTCCTAGGTTTCTTTCTCTTGCAGGTGTCAAGTCAGCTCAGATATATAGTACTGGAACACTAAAACTAAGTATGGGCCCAGGACCCAGTTGTTCCAAACGTTTAATCTGGATCAGAATCATCCTGGATCCGTTTTTTTGCTATCCAGGATCAGATCTATCTGGCTGATTTTGAGTCGTATAGGGGGGAAATCAGCCAGCCCGATCTTGATCCTGGATCGGAGAAAAGAATCGGGATCCATTCTGATCCAGATTAAAGGTTTTTGAACAACTGGGCCCTGGGTATTAGATCTGCCCATCTCTGTTCCCGCCAGAGGGGATCCAATAGAGCTCTGACACACCTTGTATGAAAAGGCAAAAAACAGTGAACGACATTACCTCACAACGTGAGGTAGGTAAGATGTTTGGCGTTACCTTATAGGCAGTGGGCAGTTGCTATGGTGATGCCGTACAGGTGAGACCTCTGTTCAGGTAGGTACTCGTCCGTAAACAGGCTGCTCTCCCGACTCAGAGCGATGACTCCGTCCCTACAAACACCACCGCAGGAGACACGTCAATCAACTGCAACAGACTTCATACAATAACTACATAGATATTTTCCAATAACAATCTACAACCTGAATGAACAAAACTGTACTGATACTGCCGCGTGGGGATGAGTAAAGTTGTATAGAATGGAACTGAATTTAATAGTATAAACTCAACTATTGCAGTCTTGTCTGTCTTTGAGACAATAACTGATCTGAACTCGAGGACGAAATCTCCCTGAGGAAAAAAAAAAGCCCAAACCGCAGTTCTTGTGACGTATGAGGCTGTCACATGTTATTTATGCGCCTGTTGTTCCTCTGAGAGTGGGGGTGGGGGGAGCGAGTTGTGAGAGGAGTGAATAAACTACGCATTTTGTGCTTTTCACCGAAAAACTAATCTCAGATTCCTTTGTTCCTTTCGACTCTACTACCAGAGTACAAGAACAAAGACAACGACACTCATTTGGCATCTAGCCAAAAGCCATAAAGATATATGTACAGTGAGAAATGTATAGTAAGATATATGCAGTAGATATGTACAGAGCAAGCTCTATTTATACATCTGTACATACCATACTGTACATACCTTAACTGTACATAGTTCATAACTATATACCTCTAACTACCGTACTTGCCATACTGTACCTATCACCATTTATTTATATATTCCTATTTGCACTTCTGGTTAGATGCTAAACTGCATTTCGTTGTCTGGTACTTGCAATGGCAACAAAGTTTAATGTAATGTAATCTAATGTAATGTAATGTAATCTATGAACCCCTGGGGAGCCCCCCCCCCCCCCCTCTTACCTCCTCCAGTCCGTGTAGTAGAAGTGGTTGGCGTAGAACACCATGCTGAAGGGGTAGTTCATGTTGCTGCTGACCACCCTCCTGCCCGACCCGTCTGAACCAATACACTCCAGACGCTTGGTCCCTGAGAGAGAGAGCGGGGGGGGGGGGGAGGGAGAGAGAGAGAGAGGAGAGGGGAGAGAGCAAGAGAGGTAGAGGGAGGCGGGGGGGAGAGAGAGAGAGGGAGGGGGGGAGGGAGTAGAGAGGGAGAGAGAAATGGAGAGAGAGGGGGAGAGAAGGAGGGGGGGGAGAGGGAGAGGGAGAGAGGGGGGGGGGTTATTTGGGGTCCATCAGATGACCCTGCAGTGTTTCTCAACCTCCAGGCCTCCTGAGCAGCAGCAGACCTCCTTACACAGATAAATACACCAACTGCATCCCTCTGTCCAACACACCTGGGCCTCTTTCCAACTTTAACATCTGTGTGTGTGTGTGTGTGCACGTGCGTGCGTGCATGTGTGTGCATGCGTGCGTACGTCCGTGTATGCTCCTGTTGCTGGACAAATACAGTTTATTCATTTATCCTGCGATCTCTCCTGTCATCTCCATCTCCTGTCTGTCTGTCTGTCTGTCTGTCTGTCTGGTGAGAAGGCGGAGGTGCTCCTGTCTGTCTGTCTGTCTGGTGAGAAGGCTGAGGTGCACCTGTCTGTCTGTCTGTCTGTCTGTCTGATGAGAAGTCTGAGGTGCACCTGTCTGTCTGTCTGTCTGTGTGGTGAGAAGGCTGAGGGGCTCACCTGCGTCCGCCCAGCACACCTGTCGTGTGGCGGAGTCGAAGGTCAGGGCGTTGGGCAGGCCGATCCCGTCCTTCACCAGGACCTTCCTGTCCTGGCCGTCCACAGACGACCTCTCGATCTTAGGAGCCTCCCTGTTCCAGTCTGTCCAGTAGAGGGTCCTGATGGAAGACAGGACAAAGGGTTGAGGGTCACCGGTTACCGGAGCTGACGCTTTTCTCCAAAGCGTCTTACATTGCAGTGAGTGCATAAACCTTTCAGTGTATATATGGTCCCAGTGGGAATCAAACCCACAACCGCAGCGTTGTTAGCGCCATGCTCCACCAACTGAACCACAGACGACCACCTCTGAACCTGTGTGGTCCTGTAGTGTGTGATTATGGATACTGTGTATTTTCTTGAGGAAAACAAAATATGAAGCTTTGGTAATTACATTGGTCAAGACTTGCAAAACTGACTTTGCAATAGAGTTTAACTGCTGTTTTCGTCTTGCGTAACATTGACGGGGTGCCAAGATATCTATCCAGCATGGGTTTACAAACGCTATTATGGTCACCAATTTCACAACCACTTTATGTACCCCCTGTGTGTTAAAGCAAATATTGTTTTTCCACATTATCAGATCGTACCGAGAGAGAAATCCAACTGCTTAATGTTGCCCCTAGGATTTGTCAAACATATGGTTTGAATGAATACATCTAATCTGACAAAATAAGATCTAACAAGCATTATTCTTTATTGTGAAAAGAACTAGAGCCCAGGGGGCTTTGGAATACATGTTAATATTTGCTTCTTACATTACAATACATTATCCTAACATCAGTGTACATAGCACTAAACCCAAATAATAATAATTTAAAAATAAGCTGTATGGCTCAAATTACTTTTTCTGAGAAAAAGCCAAGTCTGAGTGAAGTTCTGTGTAATCGCTGCTCCGCATGACTGCCTTCATGATTAAGCGTGCAGCTTCATGACTTCTAAGGCTGAACACACAGCTGAATATCTAATATTTACACACACACACACACACACACACACACTTGTAGCTGTGCTGATTGGCCATGTTGTTTGAATTACACGCTCTCCTGGACACACCTGGCAGGAAGGACCGTCAACAGAGCCAAGGGAGTCTGGAACAGAGCCAGAGATTCTCCTCAACACAGGTAACACACACATACACACACACACACGCACACGCATGCACACACATACACACACACACACGCACGCACACACACACACGCACACACACACACACACACACACACACACACACACACACACAAGCACGCAGATGTGGAGCAATGCTCAGGATCAGACACACACACACACACACACACATACATCAGGATCAGCATGTGTGGTTCCTGGCCCACACACTGCCTGCCTACCCCTCCCCAGACACACACACAGATGGAGGGAGGGAGGGGGGGAGAGAGGGAGGGAGGGAGGGAGAGGGGGTGAGAGAGAGAGAGAGACAGAGAGAGAGTTGGGGTGAGAGAGAGAGAGGAGGGAGAGAGAAACAGAGAGAGAGCAAAAGGGTGAGAAAGGGTGAAAGAGA
>NC_137688.1:30911271-30923771 GCF_963989245.1 Nansenia antarctica
AGTAAGGTCAGTCAAATAAGTGCACCGTTGAATCAAAGAGAACACTGCAAAACGTCAGGGGGGAAATATTACTTAAAATGAGCGAAATGATCTGCCAAAAGAACAGGAAACAGATGTTTTTAAAACAAGTCAGACAAAAAACAAGCATATGTTGCCTTGATGTAAGATATTTCATCTTACTTACGGTACATTAACTTTTTGCAGTGAAGAAAGGGAGTTTCATATGGACATGTTTGAAAATACGGTCAGTTCTCATAGATCACCAGTACTACAGGACTAGTATAGTTCTCATAGATCACCAGTACTACAATACTAGTATAGTCTCATAGATCACCAGTACTACAGTACTGTGTTGAAGGGTTAGGGTTAGACAAATAAAAAAATAAATAATCATGCTTTATAGAGAAACTTGACAACTTCATAATTCATTCATCATCCATCCATCCAATCATCCATCCCTCCATCCATCCATCCATCCAATCATTCATCCATCCATCCCTCCCTCTCTCCGTCCTTCCCTCCCCTCCCTCCCTCCACCCCTCCCTCCCTCCACCCCTCCCGCCCTCCCTCCCCCCCCCCTCCCTCCCTCCCTCCACCCCTCCCCCCCTCCCTCCCCCCCTCCACCCCTCCCTCCATCCAAGGCTGCAAAGGGACAGACAACAGCACTCACAGGCGGGCTTGACCTCGTCGTGCGACCGTGTCCCGGCCACCTCTCGTCCGTCCCTGTCCACGCACCAGCAGTAGCTGCTGTCTCCGTAGCACTGCACCGGGCTGAACTGGCCGTCCGCGTCGCACTGGGGCAGGTAGTGGTGGGGCTCGGGGGCCCCCCCATAGTGCTCCACCAGGCTGGCCCTCCAGCGCTCACACACCGTCTCTGGACGCTGGGTGGGGCCCACTGCCACTGGGGGAGGGGGGGGGGCGGGAAGGGGGTAGACATTAGACATATACAGTATTTTTATATACGTAGAGACTGAGAGACAGACAGACAGACTGACTGACTGACTGACTGCCAGACAGACAGACAGACAGACAGACACAGGCAGGCAGGCAGCCAGGCAGACTGACTGACTGACTGACTGACTGACAGACAGACAGACAGACAGACACACGTACACACACACAGGCGGACACGCACATGCGCGCACACACACACACACACACACACACACCCACACACACCGCCCAGGACGGGCCTTAGGTAAGTACTCCAGCTGTTGCAGCGAGGTGAGCTGACCCCGCCAGTGTTTACGGCTCTGAGACAGGAGGGTGATGTATAGACCAGGGGGGGGGCCCCCTGGGAGGGAGAAGACTCAAACACACTCTAATCCCCTGTCTCATGTCCTCTCCTCCTCTCCCATACACTCACGCCAAGCCATGCTTGTATGCATGCATGTGTGTCTGTGTCTCTCACAGACATAAACAGATGTTCCATATTGTAAACAGTAAACACACTCACAAATCAATCTGTCTCTCATTTTATATCTCTCATTCAGGCACGCACGCACACACACACATGTCTGTCTGTCTGCCTGTCTGTGGGTCTGTCTGCCTGTCTGTCTGTCTGTCTGTCTGTGGGTCTGTCTGCCTGTCATTCAGTCAGTCAGTCTGTCTGCCTGTCTGTCTGTCTGTCTCTCATACACTCAGTGTCTCCCTCCTATCATCCAGACACTCACACAGATTTTTTCCGGGGTTTTCCAACTGTTATCTTTATCAAATCCTCTCAATAACATGTTCGGAAGGACACCTCAACTGCACCGCTTGACTCTCAAAATCCCACTTTACGATTTACTTTCCTCTCCCCGGCTTTGGGAAACGCCAATGTGCTTTTTTTTGGACCCCGGGAGTTTCATAAGGACACGGAGAGGAGCTATTTGGGATGTGAGTGAGAAGAGCACACATGGTCCAGGGTGAGGGCTGCTACAGTGGAAGTGAGGCATTGTGGGAGATTACGGTTCTATGGCCTTGTAGCAGATTGATTGGACAGAATAGGGTTGGATATATACGACATGGAAGAGTGTGTGTGTGTGTGTGTGTGGCAAGAGTGGGGGTAGAGGTGGCTATCTCCTAGTGGATTGTGAGTTGGACCGGTGATCAGAAGGTCATAAGTTCAAATCCCATCTGGGAACACCACCACCACTAGTGTGTGTGTGTGTGTGTGTTCTTAGCCCTAAATTACTCCAGGGAGACTGTCCCTGTAATCTCTAATTTCTAAGTCGCTTTGGATAAAAGTGTCTAGCTAAAGGATTAAAGATGTAATAGAAGGAGTGGGGAAGGAAGCAGGGAGCACCAGGGAAACCCAAGGCAGGCAGGTCCACCAGGACCGGCCCTGTCTGCCCGCCAACACAACCACCTCAAACACAGACCTGCCTCTCATGACTTGGCACTTCTCTCTCTGGGTCCAAATGAAAGTGATTACTCACGTTATTTAATAAGGGAGCTCAGCTGGAGCACTTTAGGGCGTAACACATTATCGCTAAGTCGACCGTTAAAACCCTCCAATTTTGTTTGGTTGCATTACATAGCAACGCTATAGCAACAAGTGCCTGAGCTTATACAGCACTGTAAACGAAGCGTAGATAAACTGATGTTCTCCAGTCCTCCCGCCCTTTGCAGTATGAACCGAATTAGACAACTTTCACTTTGTGTGTATGTGTGTGTGTGCGTGTGCGTTTGTGTTTGTGTTTGTGTGTGTGTGTGTGTGTACATGCGTTTGTGTGTGTGTGTGTTTGTGTTTGTGTTTGTGTGTGTGTGTGTGTGTGTGTGTGTGTGTGCATGTGTGTGTGTGTGTGTGTGTGTGTGTGTGTGTGTGTGTAGGTGTATGTGTGCGTGGGCGTGTGTGTGTCTGTGTGTGTGTGTCTGTGTGTTTGTGTATGTGTGTGTGTGTGTGTGTGTGTGTCAGGCCTAACACGGCTAGAGCCTAACGTCTTCCCCTCCGAATCTGGCCCGAACTTCAAATACAACGTTTTTACAATTTTTACAAGCTCCCCAGTGGTTGCACACACACCACGTTTTTCTTATTCAGAGCCACACCTCATAGTTGTGTAATTCTCTATAATGAAATAATGACAAAATGTCATTAACTAGTACGGTAAGTTCCAACTCCCACCAAAGCTAGTTTGTAGTTGTTGTTATTCCAAGCGTATAAGCGCTGTGTGCAATAGCCTGGGGACGGTGTTACAACATTTGTAACGTTTATCGAGGGTGGCAGCGGCACATTACAATGTGCAATTGTTTACAGCTGTTCATGGGATCCTACGGCTATTCAGTTACGTTCATTACATTAGCAAAACAAAACACAGAATCCGGTGGTAATATGATACTTGTGTTAGTTTGTATATATATGTAAACGCTTCAACCCCAGCCGACTTCCCATCGGGCTTTACGAGCCAAAGCTCGAGGGTGTCTAAAGTGTGTGTGTGTGTGTGTGTGTGTGTCTTAAGTCTTACCTGGCGCATCACAGTTTGTGGGGGGAGTCCCGGGTGTTGTCCTGGTGCCCACTCTCTCCTGCCCCCTACTGTCCACACACCAGCAGTGTCCTGTGGAGCCATGGCACTGTAGGGGTCTGTACTGACCCTGCTCGTCACACTGGGGTACAAAGACCCCAGCGATGGGGTACCCCTCAGGACTGGTGGTCTGGACACTGTCCTTATGCTGCTCACAATGGGTCTTAGGACGCACTGGACGATCTGTAGACACATCTGAGGGGAAAACACCATGAGGTTTGTCACATAAATCACTTTAATCACAAGTTATGCCGGCTGGCTAGCTAGCTAGCTAACAACAAAGAACATAGCGCTAGCTAGATAGCTGCTCTGCATGTTTAGCACATCAGAACACGCTGATAAAACATGAACACGCTAAAAACACATGACTACGCATAACTAGATGATCACACAGTCCCTAAACATAAACAAGATATATATCACCATGACAACACTCATTCGAGTACAAAGCGCAGAACATGTTACAGCAGACGATAGTGGTGTGACTCGCATATTGAAGACAAGCTTAGTTTGCCCACTAAATAAGTATTTAGTGATGCTAAAACTGTTGTTTGTTATATTGAGTGAGCTTTTCAATATTTAAACTTTCGTAATATAAAACAACTAAAAACACCATAAAAAAAAAAAAAAAAAAAGGTTTTTTCTCAATTTGTGTGACTTGACGGTGCCGACTTGGTACACCTTTCACCAGCTACTGTCACATATTTGGGATATTTAATTAATAGGCTGCAGTCATGGTGTTATTAGCATTACTTTTACTAATGTTTTTGGAATCAAAACACCTAGCGCTCTTACCAGGTTCATCACAGTTAGTTCGGGCAGAGCCGGGTGGTGTCCTGGTGCCCACTCTCTCCTGCCCCCTACTGTCCACACACCAGCAGTGTCCTGTGGAGCCATGGCACTGTAGGGGTCTGTACTGACCCTGCTCGTCACACTGGGGTACAAAGACCCCAGCGATGGGGTACCCCTCAGGACTGGTGGTCTGGACACTGTCCTTATGCTGCTCACAATGGGTCTTAGGACGCACTGGACGATCTGTAGACACATCTGAGGGGAAAACACCATGAGGTTTGTCACATAAAGCCATCTATAGCTGCATCGCGAGCTAATCATGAAAGCTGACATTAGATAGCTTTCATGTTTATTTGCTAGAATGCTTAAAAAATCATAGTTAGCTAATTAGCTACTGCAGGTGCACAGCTACATACTCAGGCTGCATTCGTAAATTCACTCTGGAATCTGATCAGCACTCATGGAATGCCTCTTTTCCAATCAAATTACTTGGTCCCTCTATGACGTTGAACCCAGTGTGCGCTCTGGCGCTCTCAGAGCGAATTTACGAACGCAGCCTCAGAGTCAGAAAAAAAAGTGCTGGTTGAAATGCATTATTTTACAAGTATCATGATGAAAAGGATGCTATCATACTTAATTTTTTACTATTTCAGAATGTATTTTTTTTTAAATAAAAAAAAACGTACCTGGTTCATCACAGTTAGTTCGGGCAGAGCCGGGTGCTGTCCTGGTGCCCACTCTCTCCTGCCCCCTACTGTCCACACACCAGCAGTGTCCTGTGGAGCCGTGGCACTGTAGGGGTCTGTACTGACCCTGCTCGTCACACTGGGGTACAAAGACCCCAGCGATGGGGTACCCCTCAGGACTGGTGGTCTGGACACTGTCCTTATGCTGCTCACAATGGGTCTTAGGACGCACTGGACGATCTGTAGAGAGCCGAGACCGCCAAGTTAGAAAACACTGGTATTTGGACTGTTATCCAAAGTACATGTTTTACCCCATTATTATACAGTAATTACACTACTTGGCCTAGGGTTGGTACACCGATGAGAGGTTGATGTTGGCATGCCATTGGTAGACTGACGGCCGCTTTGCGATTGATAGACTGACGGCCTGAATGCCATCACTAAACCAACAGTCGCTACGAGGATGGTGGGCCAATGTCAATGGTAGACAAGCAGTTGGCATGCCAACGGAAGCTAACAGTCGGTCTGTCAAAGGTAGACCGCCATCGGCATGCCAATGGTAGACCAAGGGCCCAGTTGTTCAAAACCTTTAATCTGGATCAGAATGAGCCTGATTCTTTTTTGCTGTCCAGGATCAGATGGAGCTGGCTGATTTCCCCCTATACGACTCAAAATCAGTCAGATAGATCTGATCCTGGATAGCCAAAAAGAATCAGGCTCATTCTGATCCAGATTAAAGGTTCTGAACAACTGGGCCCAGAGCACTGTGCCACCAGTGGACTGATTCAGGGCCGGTTGCGGGTTTCGGCTTGACGATGAGGGTCCTATCTTTGACCAATATGAATACTTGGCTATCTGAGGGCAGTGTGAGAATGAGCAGTGTAACAGTTGAACAACGGACCACTAGCCTACAGTACCAGTCAAAAGATTGGCCACATTTCCCCATTCAATTGAATGAGAAAGTGTGTCCAAACTTTTTACTGGTACTGTACTTGGCCTAGGGTTGGTACACCGACGATAGACCGATGTTGGCATGCCATCGGTAGACTGATGGTCGGTTTGCGATTGATAGACTGACGGCCTGACAGTGCCATCACGAAACCAACAGTCGCTATGTGTGGTGATGGCTTGCCTCTGTTGGGCCGTCGCAAAGTCAATGAGCACGATGTTGCCATGCCGACAGCTTTCGCATATAGAGGGCCGCTGACTCTGCTGTCAGCGGGCCACTCGTGGGCCACCACAAGACACTAGCTGGCAAGTAGTGTACTTTTTCTAGAAAGCATGTGAAGATGAGAATCACTGTTATTATCCATGATGTTTTAAGAGTTCAAACGTACCTGGTTCGTCACAGTTAGTTCGGGCAGAGCCGGGTGCTGTCCTGGTGCCCACTCTCTCCTGCCCCCTACTGTCCACACACCAGCAGTGTCCTGTGGAGCCGTGGCACTGTAGGGGTCTGTACTGACCCTGCTCGTCACACTGGGGTACAAAGACCCCAGCGATGGGGTACCCCTCAGGACTGGTGGTCTGTTGACTGTCTCTGTGCCATTCACACTGGGTCTGAGGCCGCTCTGGACGATCTGTACAGGGTTAATGAAGAGTGTTCACGCACACATACACACACACACACACACACACACACACACACGCACACACATTCCGTGACACATGGGCCTAATGTAATGCAATCACATAACCTTAAGGCTTACCTTAAGGCTGACACCTAGCTAAATATTTGTTTGACATAACACAGAGTCAAGGACTTACAGTTCACAAGTTCAAAGATTAAGTACATACACCGCATAACTCTGATCCATTAAACGTTTCACAACTACCCTCACTGTCGTCTGTCAAAACCAATTGTCATCTGTCCTTAGTAAACACACAGTGCTTTAACCCCAAATTGAAACAAGACTGGGGATTAAGGGGGGGAAGTGGTGTAGTGGTAGTGGTGGAAACACCACCACCACCACCACTAGTGTGTCCTTGAGAGAGACACTTAAGTTACCTCAGGGAGACTGTCCCTGTAATCTCTAATTGTAAGTCGCTTTGGATAAAAGCGTCTGCTAAAAAATGTAAAAAACAAAATGTAAATGATTAACGCGCAGCTTGGACTGGTCTCTGTCAGGCACCAACAGAGTGAAGGGAGTGAAATTCACTTTGGCTAACCCTAACCCTCCTGTTTATGGAGGGGGGGGGGGGGGGGGGGGAACTAAACTGCTGTTTCCGTTGACACTGAATCTTATCCTCTCTGACAGCTCTGCGGATAAAAACTGGTCTGTTGAGCGGTCCCATCCACACTCCACTGTCAGACCCATCTTTTCTTTCTTTTTCGCTACAGACTGAGAAGCTGTGTTGAATCTGCGGTGGCATCTGGAAATCGTATCAGTTGGTGTATTTCCGTTTAATGAGGTAATTGCCGCCGCCTCTTTCACACAAATAAGCATTTCCAGACAACATGGACACACCATGTAAGAGGTGGAAAGAGAGAGAGGGTGGTTATCACTGGATGGTTCAAATCTGGAGGATTAGGATGTAATGACTTTTTTAGATGAATAATGTCAACAGCTCTGGTGAAGACGTAACAATTACAACCATTGCTGGAGATAAAGGCGTCTGCTGAAAGGTCAAAAATGTAACTGTGATGTCAATTGAAAACCAATATACAGCATGAGACTGTAAGTGGGGGCCAGCATTAACTGTGCATGGGCGTGTGTGTAAATGGTAAATGGACTGCACTTATATAGCGCCTTATTCCAAAGCGCTTTACAATGGCCTCTCGTTCACCCATTCACACATCAATACCGGCCCGTTCATTGGGAGCAGTTTGGGGTTCAGTGTCTTGCCCAAGGACACCTCAACAGCCAGGGTTTGAACCACCGATCTGCTGACCATGCGATCATTAGACGCCTGCTCTACCTCCTGAGCCACAGCCACCCCGGTGTGTGTGTGTGTGTGTGTGTGTCTGTGTGTGTGTGTGTCTAAAGTCTTACCTGGCTCATCACAGTTGGTGGGGGGAGTCCCGGGTGGTGTCCTGGTGCCCACTCTCTCCTGCCCCCTACTGTCCACACACCAGCAGTGTCCTGTGGAGCCCTGGCACTGTAGGGGTCTGTACTGACCCTGCTCGTCACACTGGGGTACAAAGACCCCCGGGGAAGGCCCCCCCGGCACTGGCCGAGGCCCCCGCGGGCCCACTCCCCCCTGCAGGCTGTCCCTGTGCTGCTCACACTGGGTCTGAGGGTCCGGCTGGACTGTGGAGAGAAAGATGGAGAAGGCTGACTCAGACTATGGGTTCGTAAATTTGCTCTGGTGTCAGAGCGCTCTGGTTTTAATGTCATAGAGCACTCTGAGTGAAATCAGTTCATTTACGAACAGTCGTCGTTGACGGCAGACACCACAACAATAACATTACCATCATTTCGCTGGATGGGCAACAATTTTATGTTATCGTGTTAAAATTGATGTTGATGTTAGCTAGCTTTCTGTTGCTAACTTTAGTGATGTTGACAGTAGATACTCGTTAAGTAACGTTGCCGAATTCTATCTGGGGTGAATCTCTAAGCTGAGTTGGTTGGTTGGTGGACACTCAGGCGACACCCAGTGCATGTTCAGAGTGACAGTCGCTCCACCAAATTACATTTCACAATAAAAGTCCCGCCCGTTTTGAACGAAATACAGTACAAGCAGACCATGCAAAACCAGTTGTTTTCAGGTACTTTTATATATATATATATATATATATATACCAGGGTTTCCGGTAGAAAAATTTGCCGTCGGACATCGTGTCCGGGAAGAATTCGATTTACCGGACAAACGTGATATATTCCGGTCATCATATTAAAATATAATATTTTTTTTTTTTTTTTGAAATCATATATATTTTTTTCAAATCTAATATAGCTGTTTGTCGCGGTGATTACTGTTGTGTAGCGGCCTATATATGCCATTTAATGTCTATTTCTCATCCGATACGATTAGATGCGAGCTATATAATATATAATAATATAACATGATTTGACGCATGCGCGCTATGCCATGCGTCAAATCCAGCGCTGAACGGGTCCAGCGCTGAACGGGCGCCTCACTGGGAACTGAACAGACAGCATCGATCAATGAACGGACTCCACATTACGTTAACTGAAGTTTGTTAAATTGTTTGGGATTAATGTGAGTTTTCTATTTTCTCTTTCCAGTTTTACCCTTTTTTTTTAAATCAATAAAACAACGTCATTTCTATAACCAGGTCTCGCTGGTTGGGAAGGCATTTCGTTTAGCTCGGGAGTATGACAATGGGGAGAACATAACTGTTTATTGAGAAACAATTGATAGGCAGTCTGGGATACGTATATAAAGAAATACCACAATGTCTAGATGTATAACATTTTATTGAACAGTAACAGTGCAAGCATGTAGGCTTCTGGCGTGACACGGCTAGCCTAATTTCCGTTCATATGCCTTTTATCAGATAAAATAAAATAGAATAAAACTCTTTGAAAATAAATAGGCTTTAAATTAACTTGCAATGCGTATAGGCTAATTTCCGTTCGATGTTACAGCCTAGGCTATGCCTTTTCTCAGATAGATAGGGGATAGCCCTGTAAGCTCATACGGGTCTGTATGTCGTCCTGAAGACCGGCTGTTAGATCATATCGCTGAAGTTTGTCTCCATCTTAGTGTAAATGTTGTCCGTTTCGTTTGTTATCCTTGTTATTGTGCGATAAAGTTAAAGCGCTCCGCTTCGGGACACCATTTTCAGCTGAGCACCAAACACACACACGTAACACTGCCCGAGAGAGAAGGACCCGCCCCCTTTAGTTAGCCTATAGCCTATAGCCTATAGGCTAACTAAAGGGGGCGGGTCCTTCTCTCTCGGGCAGTGTTACGTGTGTGTGTTTGGTGCTCAGCTGAAAATGGTTAGAGGGAATTATTTTCACCGGACATTTATGTCCGACGAGTTTTCAGTTTGTCGGACTTCACCTAATTTTACCGGACAAAGACCGGTAATTACCGGTTAACGGAAACCCTGATATATACTCATGTTTATTTCTTGTTTCTCAGTCGTACCAGTCTGAGGGGAGCATTGGAACCCGTCTCCATGGGAACCGGTTTGGCACTGGCACTGGAAGGAGCCCAGGGAGTTGGAGCAGGAGGCCTGGGCGTGGCAGGGCCTGGAACTGCACTCGTCCAAATCTGGCACGCAAAGGGTTCAAAGGTCAGCCATACAAATGGTAAACGGACGGCACTTATAGTGACACATTATTTCAAAGTGCTTTACAATGGCCTCTCATTCACACATTCACACACCGATGGCAGCAAGATAGCTACCATGGAAGGCCCGCTCATTGGGAGCAATTTGGGGTTCAGTGTCTTGCCCAACGACACCTCGTCATGTGGCCAGCCGGGGTTCGAACCACAGATCTTGCGATCATTAGACGCCGGCTCTACCTCCTGCGCCACAGCCGCCCCACTATCAGCTACCAGTACAACACCAACCAGATAGAAGCCCATGCTAAATTATTAAACATTCCTTTTAATATAATATGTATGCCATTTAGCTGACACTTTAATCCAAAGCAACTTACATTGGGTACAACGAGTGCATATATTTCAGTATATTATATGGTCCCAGCGGGAATTGAACCCACAACCTAAGCGTTGTTAGCGCCATGCTCTACCAAACTGAGCCACAGAAGACCACACTTTTAACTGAGAAAGTACAACATTATCCTTAATGATGAGGAGGATTGGGGAAGGGGTTTATTTCGCTGTCTGCCATTTTCCGGGGCTGTAGGGAATCAAACCGGACATGGGGAGAGAACCAACCCCCTGACCTCCTGGTGATCTTCAGCTGTGAGGCTCCTACGCACTCTTTCCTGGCAAAGACATTGGCCCATTGTCCACCCCCCCTCCCCCCCCCCCCCCTCCCCTCCCCCTTCCCATCAGCCCCCTCACCTACTGTACAGTACTTGGAGTATGAACAGTCTGCTGCTTACACTCTGCTTCAGGCAGGATGGGTTAGGTTTCTCTGGTGCAAACATAAGTATATGTGACAGCACAAGGGAAATGACTACTACTAATTAACTAACTTAACTGTACATAACTCATAGCTGTATATACCTCGAAACTACTGTACTTGCCATGCTGTACCTATCACTATCACTGTCATGTTTTAGATCATGTTTTATATCACTATTTGCACTTCTGGTTAGATAAGCTGCATTTTGTTGTCTGGTACTTGTATGATATACAATGACAATAAAGTTTAATCTAATCTAATCTAATCTAATTCATTTGATACAAATAATTTTTTTCTCAGTAGAGAGACGTTTTCAAAGGTATTCTAAGGGAATCCAGCGGCATTGAACCGGTCATTCAGTTTAAGTCTGAGTATCTCTACCACACATTTTTAAAAATACTTTTACACTGCATAATAGACTGCAAAATACACTGTAAAAAGTAAAATCTAAGTAAGATGAAGTATCTTAAATCAAGGCAATATGTGCTTGTTCTTTTGTCTGACTGCACTTTTTTAAATCTTGTAAAAATGTCCTGTTCTGTTCGCAGATAATTCTGCTTATTTTAAGTCATATTTCCCCCATTTTATTGATTATTTTTTTCTTGTTTTTGAGAGCTGACTTTTTGCAGTGTAGACTTACCTATACAGGTGCGCCCGTCAAAGCCAAACTCATACCCGCTCTGACACTGGCACCGAACACTCCCTGGCAGGTTAATACACTGGGCATGGGCCCCACACGAGCTGAGCCCCTCAGCACACTCATCCACATCTGAGAGAGAGAGAGGGAGAGAGAGAGAGAGAGAGAAAGAGAGAGAAAGAGAGAGAGAGAGGGAAAGAAAAAGAGAGAGAGAGAGAGAGATGTGTCAGAATCACAATCAGAATCACAATCAGAATCACTTTTATGACATCTTACTGTACTAGTACACAAGAGTCAAATTCTTTGGCTTTGGTTCCTCAACGTTGACACGTGTGTGAGAGAGAGACCGGACCTGTTATGTTGCTCCACGTACCATCTGCCCTGAGAAGCACGCAGCCCCATAAAGCTGCAACTCTAACGTGGGAGCAGGGATCCCACTGCTGACACCATCATTAATTAGATTGGACCGTCGGGGGTTCGTTAAGAGGCTTTTTACTGGTGTCCTGGTGAACGTAAAGACTGTCGGCCCGCCTGGAGCCGTGAGATAAAAAACATTCCCTGCAATCACTGTGTTTGTGATGACAGCGGGAGGCTAGGGTGTGTGTGTGTGTGTGTGGGGGGGGGGGGGGGGCTGTATACCAGGCCTCGTGGGAACACGTCTGGAGCCCAGAGGGCTGATCACGCAACAGTGGAGGCTGGTTTTGATCAGGAGGGGTAATGATAGGGGGTGAACGTCCCCGCTCGTTGACCCCCCTGCTATCTGCCCTGGAGGGGAGGAGGGTGGGGGGTGGGGGGGGGATACTACCAGGTGATGAAATTACACACAGTCAGAGAGAAGCCCCCACCCACCCACAAGGAGAGAAGCCCCT
>NC_137688.1:30930404-30935404 GCF_963989245.1 Nansenia antarctica
CAACAGCGGTTTGCTGGGTTTGCCCTGTCAACATTTGATCGTACACCTTTTAAAGTGTTGTTTTACATGTGTGTGTGTTACGTGTGTTAGTGTGTGTGTGTGTGTGTGTGTGTGTGTTACGTGTGTGTGTTACATTCTCATGCCAAAGATGGGCACGCAGACGTACTGTGGTTAAAAACGCTCTTCCAGAAGGTTCTCTAATCTACACACACACACACACACACACACACACACACACACACACACACACACAGTCGCTGCAGAACACATCCTTCCCACCACCCGTCCTGTATCTCTGCTCTGGAGCGGTTTGGAGCAGACTCATGTTTCCGGGCAGGGAGGATGGGGAAGACTGTGTGTGTGTGTGTGTGTGTGTGTGTGTGTGTGTGTGTGTGTGTATGTGTGTGTGTGTGTGTGTGTGGGTTAGGAGGCTGTCCTTGAAGATCATCTGAGCCTACTTGGCCTCAGAATAAACCACTGCTACACAGACACACACACACACACACACACACACACACACACACGCTGGTCCCCCCTCTCTCTGAGGGCCTGAGATGGGAGACAGATGGAGGGAGACATATCCCAGGCTCCCCTTCCATCCCCAGTGGGTTTCCATCACCCTATGTGTGTGTGTGTGTGTGTGTGTGTGTGTGTGTGTGTGCGTGTGCGTGTGTGCATGCGCGATTGCGTCTGTGTGTGTGTGTACATGTGTGTGTACGTGTGTGTGTGTGTGTGTGTGTGTGCGTGTGTGCGTGTGCATGTGTGTGTACGTGTGTGTGTACGTGTACGTGTGTGTGTGTGTACGTGTGTGTGTGTGTGTGTGTGTGTGTGCATGTGTGTGCGTGCGTGTGCATGTGTGTGTGTACGTGTGTGTATGTGTGTGTGTGCGTGTGCATGTGTGTGTACGTGTGTGTGTGTGTACATGTGTGTGTGTACGTGTGTGTGTGTGTGTTCTGCACAGGACCCCCTCATCAACCTCATCAACCTCTGCTGTAACTGAAAGGCGGCCTGACAGGAATGAGGTTGTCGGCCATAACAAGCTTGTTACACCACGACCGACCTTTGACCCCACAACCGGTGCCATAACAAATAACAGAGAGGTAAGAGATACTAGGCTGGGGTCGTTGGGGTGGGTTGGAGGCATAAGGAAAAAGAAACGGAGATGAGGTCAGAAAATGTCCAGGAATTCCTGGAAAGCAGCCTGACGTTGGACTTGTTGTTTTCTGTGTGAGAGTGTTTGAAGGTCTTTGAGTGGGCGGGGGGGCCGGGGGGGGGTTCGTCCTCTTTCAAATATAAACACGGGCAGAAACCCGGTGCCAGACCCAACGCCGTGGGTGGGCGGGGGTCGCCGGGGGGGTGGGGGGACGGAGGGGGACAGGGGGGGACAGGGAGTGGGGAGGGTCGCGCTAGCGTTAGCAAGGCAGCAAGGCAGTGGCTATGGGCAGCGCTAATTCGCTAGCTACCACCGTCCTTGAACGAGGTCTGTATTTGAGTCATCAGCAGCCATTGTTGTATGTACATACAGCACGTACTACTATCTTCAATGTTTCTATCACATTACCGTACTGTGAAGCTGAGGGAGTATGTTTTTAAGAGTGCAAAAGCAGTGAAACCTATCATTTCAGGCAGGGCTTACCCATGGATCTGAGAAACATACTCTAAGCCTAATTTTACATTGCAGCTGTGCTTTACGCACACGCCAGTGTAGCAGGTAACATTGAACACCATATCAACTCTCTTTTTTTTATCTTGTGTATCTCTAGTGTTATCTTGTATTTTTGTTTGTTGTGGGTTTTTTCCTGCTTCTCTTCTTTGTTTCTCTCCTGCACAGTGTCCTTGAGTTAGAGAAAGGCACTTTTAAATAAAATCTATTATTATTATTATTATTATTATTATTATTATTATTATTATTATTATTAATAATTATTATTAACTTACCGTAATGAGTACGTCATGACATATCATGCTAGTCTCACGGATGTTCATTTGACACGCTCGGTGTAGCAGGATTGTTCTACACATGCTGAGGCATGTTCTAGAAGAGGTCTTATGTAGGAGAACACTTGGACCTGATTTTTTTCTTACACGGGCCGGCTATCACTTACACATGCTGCTGAACCATAAGGCGTACTATCTGTGGAGGTCATGAGTGGACACATGTTTCACAGGAGTTACAGCTGACTCTACTGGCTGTTTCCACTGGCTCAGGACAGAGCATACAGCAGGTTGGCTTACTCTGTCCGAGAGCTACGTATCTCCTGATCATGGGATAGAGGGAATGAGAAAAAGAACGAAACCGAGAGAGAGGGGAGGGGAGGGAGGAGAGAGGAGAGAGAGAGGAGTGGGGGGAGGGAGGGAGGAGAGAGGAGAGAGAGAGTAGGGGGGAGGGAGGAGAGAGAGAGGAGGGGAGGGGGGGGAGGAGAGAAGAGAGAGAGAGGGGAGGGAGGAGAGAGAGGGGGGGTGGGAGGAGAGAGAGAGAGGGGAGGGAGGAGAGAGAGAGGGGGGGGAGGGAGGAGAGAGAGGGGGGGAGAGAGGAGAGAGGAGTGGAACTCAGTCCAGCTCAGAGATCCAAAGAAGGATTACTTCAGTATTTCATCTTTCGGCACGTTGATAATGAAGCAATTCCAAATATGAAGGGTGGGAGGGAGGACAGCGTGGTGGGAGGGAGGACAGGGGGGAGCTGTTACCATGGTGCAAGAGGGGTATGTGACGGCAGCTGGTGAAACTGGGAACAAGTCGACAACTAATCAAAATGTTCAGACTTTTATTCTGAAAAATGTAAATACATTTCAAAGTGGTTGAAAGTCAACAACACACTCTCTAGTCCCAGCCAAACCATTGCAACGCAATGGATTCGGTGAGTAATCCCCACTACTACCTAGTTAGTGCACAACTAGTAACTAGTAGTGGGCATTAGTAATCAAATCCTTGCTTTGCAAAGTTTTGGCTTGACTAGCGAGTGTGTCGTTGATTTTCAACGACGTTGAAACGTATTTACATTCTTCAGAATGAAAGTCTTGATTGCCAAGTCGGTTGCCGACCTGTTCCCGCTTTCACCAGCTGCTGTCACATTTCCCGCCCCACACTGTAACCTCCTTACCTCCGACGGTACATTTACATTTACATTTTTGGTATTTAGCAGACGCCTTTTTCCAAAGCGACTTACAATCGCTATTTGACTATACAAATACATCAATCCACCAGTCGTAGCAGGAAAAGTAATGTAGCTCATGCCAGGGGCCATTGGCAGTTGTTGTGATAGAACATTTTTTTTATTTATATTTAGTAGACACTGGAGAAACAGTACGGTGGGGTAGTAGTAATCTTAGGAGAAACAGTATGGGGGGAGGGGGGGTGGGGGAGAAACAGTATGGGGGGGGCAGGTGTCTCTGGAGACACAGTGCACGTGCAGGGGGTAGTAGATGTCTCAGGAGGAGCAGTTAAGGTGTAGCCTGAAGAGATGGAGGTCTTCAGTTTCCCGACGGAAGACTCTTACACTTACTTGTGTAATGTGACGTAACAATAAAAACGTGAAACTTGACACTAACCTCCGACGGGTCCCATCTTGTTGGTGATGGCGTAGCGGAGGATCCTCTCCTCTTTGACGTACATGACGAACACGCGCTCCATGGTCAGCTGCTGCGTCTCCGTGGTGGGCTTGGGTCCGTGGCGGCAGTCCCTGTACGTGATGTTCTGACGCAGCTGGAAGGAGAAGGTCTCAGAGCCGCGCTCTGCCGACACCACCGTGAACTCACGCACCGAGGTGGAGGTCACCACTGAGGGGAGGGGAGGGGGGGGGAGGGGAGGGGAGGAGGGGATGGGAGAACCGAGGGGAGGCAGGGGAGGAGGGAGGGAGGGAGGGGAGGGGTGGGGAGGGGAGAAGGGAGTGGGGGAGGGGATGGGAGGGGAGGGAGGGGGAAGTGGAGGGGAGGGGAGGGAGGGGGGAGAAGATACAGGATTAATTTCGAATTTTCCTGCAATTAATGACACACTGTATTATATATGCTGTGTATAATGACACACTGTATTATATATGCTGTGTATAATGACACACTGTATTATATATGCCACTTACGGAAACATTTAACATTTTAACATTTAGCAGACGCTTTTATCCAAAAGCGACGTACAATTAGAGAGTACAGGGTAACAGTCTCCCTGGAGTAACTTAGGGCTAAGTGCCTTGCTCAAGGGCACGCTAGTGGTGGTGTTCCCAGGTGGGACTTGAACTCATGACCTTCTTCCACTACCCACCACTACCCCACAGAGAGAGGGACAAATGCATTTTGAATTTCCCTGCCAGTAATGATACACTGTATTATATTTGAGTTAGTTTCTGTTTTCTGTTTCGGTCAACTATTTCAGCCTGTACATATTTGGTTCTCTCCTCCGGTGTAGCAGCCAAAAATTACCCAAAAAAGTTTCAAAATATGTCAAACATATACAAACACAATCAAATACAGATGTATCCCTTTAGTCCAGAGTATGCCAAAATGCAGTTCCTAGTGTAACTGCTGAGGTGGAGAAAAAAAAAAAATCTTCTGGGAGGAATAATTACTCCCCAACCGCTACGAGCCACCACTGGAGCATTACACCTCCGAAACATCCAACACCCCCTCCCTCTCCCTGCGACAACATCCCAACACCCCCGCCCTCCCCTGGCCCCGCAGGACCGCGGCCTGTAATCAGGACAGGGTGAGCGGCCAGGCTAATTGAACACTGCCTTCCTCGCCGCGCCTCCTTCCCTCAGATGAAAAACAGTTTACGTTCGGGAGCGCACACAAAAATCAGTCGCCCCCGCTTCCTTTAAAAGGAAGTCGAGGCAGTGAAGTTTGCTTGAGTTTGTTCTTTTTATAGCCCAACTGTCAACTAGCCTCTCCTGATGGTTATCTTCAAGCGAGCGAGGGATGGCCAGGGACACCAAGAGGAGGGAGGAGGAGGAGGAGGAGGAGGAGGAGGAGGAGGAGAAGGGCGGGCTGGTGGTGAATTGATTACATCAC